>NC_037669.1:166769748-166776822 GCF_003255815.1 Theropithecus gelada | reverse complement strand
TTTTTTTTTTTTTTTTTTTTTTTTTTTTTTTTTGCTTATTGAGTTGTTTATAGACTCTGGATATTAGATCTTTATTGGATGCATAATTTGCAAATATTTTTGACTATTCTGTGGGCTGTTTACTCTGTTGATAGTTTATTTTGCTGTGCAGAAGCACTTTAGTTTAATTAGGTCCCAGTTGTCAGTTTTTGTTTTTTTGCAATTGCTTTTGAAAACTTAATCATAAACTCTTTGTCAAAACCAATATCCAGAATGGTATTTCCCAGTTTTCTTCTAGGATTCTTATAGTTTGAGATCTTATACTTAAATATTTAATCCATCTTGAATTAGTTTTGTATATAGTGAGGGATAGGGGTCCAGTTTCATTCTTCTGCATATGGCTAGCCAACTATCCCAGCACCATTTATTGAATAGAGAGTCCTTCCCCCATTACTTATTTTTGTTGACTTTGTTGAAGATCTAACAGCTGTAGTGGCTTTATTTCTGGGTTCTCTATTACGTTTCACTGGTCTATGTGTCTGTTTTTGTGCCAGCACCATGTGTTTTGGGTTACTGCAACCTTAAAATATAGTTTAAAGTTGGGTCCTGTAATGCCTCCTTGTTTGTTCTTTGTACTTAAGATTACTTTGGTTATTCAGGCTCTTTTTTGGTTTCATAGGAATTTTAGAATAAACTTTTCTAATACTATGAAAAATGACATTGGTAGTTTGATAGGAATAACACTGAATCTGCAGATTGCTTTGGGCAGTACAGCCATTTAAATGATATTGATTCTTTAAATCCATGGTCATGGAATGCTTTTCTATTTCTGTAATCGCTGATTTATTTAAGTAGTGTTTTATAATTCTCCTTGTAAAGATCTTTCACCTCCTTGGTTAGGGGTATTCCTGGGCTTTTTTTTTTTTTTTTTTAGCTACTGTAAATGGGATTTTTTTCTTGATTTCACTCTCAGCTTGAATGTTATTTGTTTATAGAAATGCTACTTATTTTTGTACATTGATTTTATATCTTGAAACATTAGCAAAGCCATTTATCAGTTCCAGAGGTATTTGGTGAAGTTTTTAGTGTTTTCTGTGCATAGAATCATATTGTCAGTGAAGAGAAATAATTTAACTTCTTTCCCTATTTGGATGCCTTTTATTTTTCTTATCTCATTGCTCTGGCTAGGACTTCCAGTACTATTTTGAATAGGAGTGGTGAGAGTGGATGTCCTTGTCTTGTTCCAGTTCTCAAGGGGAAGGCCTCCAGCTTTTTCCCATTCAGTATCCTGAAGGCTGTGGATTTGTCATAGATGGCGCTTATTATTTTGAGGTACATCCCTTTGATGCCTAGTTTGTTGAGAATTTTTACCATGAAGCCATGTTGAATTTTATCAAAAGCTGTCTGCATCTATTGAGATGATCATATGGTTTTTGTTTTTAATTCTGTTCATGTGGGGAGTCACATTTATTGATTTGCTTATGTTAAACCAACTTGCATCCCAGGGATATAGCCTATTTGATCACAATCTTTTTGTTATGGTGATGAATTTAATTGTTAATGTTTTGTTGAGAAGTTTTGCATCGGTATTCATCAAGGATACTGACCTGTAGTTTGTTGTTGTGTCTTTGCCAGATTTTGATATCAGAGGGATGCAGACTTAACAGAATGTGTTAGAGAGGAGACCCTCCTTGACTTGTTTGAATAGTTGCAGTAGGATTAGTACCAGTTCATCTCTGTAGATCTGGTAGAATTCAGCTATATGTCTATCTGGTCCAGGGTTTTTTTTTTTTATTGGTAGGGATTTTTATGACTGATTCAGTTTCAGAACTTAATATTGATCTGTTCAGTGTTTCCATTTTTTGTTGATTCAATCCTCAGGGGTTGTGTATTTCCAGTTATTTATCCATTTCCTCTAGATTTTCTAGTGTGTGTGCATAGGGGTGTTTATACTAGTCTCTTTTGTATTTCTGTGGGATTGGTTGTAATGTCATCTTTGTCATTTTGGATTATGCTCATTTTGATCTTCTCTTTTTTTTTAATCTAGCTAGCAGTCTATCAATCTTGTTTAGCCTTTCAAACAACCAACTCTTGGTTTCATTGATTCTTCATATGCATTTTGGGGTGTCAATTTTGTTCAGGTCTGCTCTAATTTTAGTTACTCATTTTCTTCTGCTAACTTTGGAGTTAGTTTGTTCTTGTCTTTCTAATTCTTCTAGGTCTTATTTTTCCTGGTCTTGTCTATTGGGAAAGCTTTTGATTGTATTTTGAAATTCCTTAAGTGAGTTTTTATATTCCAGAAGCTCTGATTTATTTTTAAGATGTTTATTTTCTCTTTCATTTTCTGAGTTGCTGTAGAAGTTTCCTTGTGTTGATTTCCAACTTTGTCCTGGGTCTCATTGAGCTTCCTTCCAATTCACGCTTTGAATTCTTTACCTGTCATTTCTGAGTTTTCATTTTTATTATTGACCATTGCTGCAGAGCTAGTGTGACCCTTTGTTGGTGTCATGACATTCAGATTTCTTGTGATACCAGAATTATTCTACTGGCTCCTTCTCATCTGGAGACACTGGCACCTCTAATTTTTGTAATTATTTTCATGAAGATAGGATTTTTTTCTCATTCTCTTTTCCTACCATACTATTGAGTTGTTTTTATTCCCTTTTCCCCTCCCGAGGGGTTGTGACTGTAGAGAATGTTAAGTAGAATCTTTTGGCTTTGCTTCTATAGCCCTGTGCACCCTGTCAGCAGGTTTATATTGGGCCATTTGTTTTGACCTACAGGTCAGTAGATGGTGCTTATAGGTAAGAGCCAACTGAAGCCAATGTGGATGGATATATACTTGATCCTTGTTTCCTGAGAAAAGCTCTCTGTTGCCTCAGGCAGTGGTCTGATCTGTGGAGTGCACAGTGGTCTGAGCTTCCTACGGAGCCCCAAGGTGACAAATCAAGATGGGCAGGCCCAGACCCAGCAAACCCACCTACTGGTTCCCTGAGGTGGGCACAACATTAGTCCTGAGCAAGAATTCGATGGGCATCCAACAAGAACCCAGAGGTGTGCCTAAGCATGGAGCTGAGAAACCCCCTTAGCCCCCAGTTCTCTACATTGGCATGGGGGCCAGCCTAAATTCCTAATCCAGGAGAGTTAGTGCGGCAAGTGTTTGGAGATCTGCCTGGACTTGGAGTGCAAAGGGCCCCACTACACCACAATCTCTGCACAGGAAGGGCGGGCAGCTCAGGCTAGTAATTCAGAGGACTTGTTGCTCTGAATGCCTGGACATATGGCTGGGTGTAGAGCCAAGAAGGCCCCACTTCACCACCATTTCTGCACAGGAATGATGGGGAAGCATACAGTGCAAATCCAGGTGAGTGAGTGTTCTGACTACTGCGCATAGAGTGGAGAAGACCCTGCTGCATCACAATCTCTGTGCAGGAAGGTTGAGGCAGCTCGCACTACCAGTTCGTGTAAATAGGTGCCCCAAATGCCTGGAGATCTGCCTAGGTGTGGAGTACAGTGATCCCCTCTGAACCAGTATCTCTGCCCAGGAAAGCTGGGGCAACTCAGGTTGCTGAACCAGGCAAGCAGGAGCTCCATATGCCCTCTGCCTGGACTTGAATCAGAGAGAGCAACATTGCACCAGGATCTCTGTACAGGGAGGGTTGGGTGGGTCAGACTGCTGATTTGGGTGAGTGGGTGATCCAAATACCTGGAGATATATCTGGGAGTAGAGCAGAGAGGGCCCTGCTGTACCTCAATCTATGCCCAGGAAGGATGGGAAGCTCAGGCTGCTAGTCCAGGCAAATGTGTGCTCCAAATGCCTGGAGTTCTGTATAGGGTTGAAGCAGAGAAAGTTTCACTGTTCCATGATGTCAGAGGAGCAGGCTGAGGCACTGAGCAATGACACACACAGACTGGTTCCAGGTCATCAAACTGGCCCTGGCTGCATGTCTCATCACCTAGAAGAAACTGCAGCTGTAACAGCTCTCCTCCCAGCCAGGCCTATGATGACAGAGAGCACAATTGAAGTGCCTGCTACTGAGGTGCTTTTCACAATTCTAGCTGTAGAGGCCCCTTCCTCACTTCAGAGCAAGTGCTCCAGTATCTGGCCCAAGACAATGATGCCTGCATGACCATGCTGCTGGGTCCCCAACAACTGACTGACTTTGTATGCACCCAGATTGAAAATGGTGTCTCACTCTTAGTCATGGGTCTGGGAAAATGCCTGCAGCTTTTCCCAGTTTATTTCCCTCTCAGCACCTCCAAGCCTCTTCCCAAGGTAGCTCTGGGGTTTGGAAGAAACAAAGTGCCCTCCCTCGGCTTGGGTTGCTCAGAACCCAACTGGAAAGGTGAGTCACAAAGGGAGGCTCTCTGCCTCTCTCACTTACTAGGGCTTAACCCACTTATATCAGCTGTAACACCATCATGGGGACTGTTTGCCCACATTCTCCTCCCCGGCACCAGGGGTGTCCTTCATGATTCCAGTGGACTCCCATTTTCCTTCTTGAATTACAGCTCAGAGAGTTGATCTTTATATACCATCTTACTATTTCCATGGGGCCAAGGCATGCCAAAAGCCTCTAATCCACCATCTTGAGAATAAAATAAAAATAAAAGGTTTAAATAAATAAATAAAGTGTTCTAAACAGAATCAAAACACATAATAAAGCTACAGTAATCTAAATAATATAGCAAAATAGTGACAGAAAAAGCAATTAAAGAGAATGAAACAAATGAATTTGGTATTCTACATGAATGAAGGAGAATTATTTTTTTAAATGGAGCTAAATCAGTGAGTTAATTATGGAAATGGCAAGAAATCAAGTTTGGATCCTTACCTAAATCCACGAAGGAAAACTCTAACTGGAGCATAGCCTTCAAAATTAAAAATAAAACCATTTTCTTCTGAAAATCAAACAAGAATATAAATAAATGCCTATCTGGTCACAGAATGAAAGAGGAATTTCTTTTTTTGTTTGAGATGGAGTCTCACTCAGTTGCCAAGGCTGGAGTGCAGTGGCGCGATCTCGGCTCACTGCAAGCTCCGCCTCCCGGGTTCACGCCATTCTCCTGCCTCAGCCTCCCAAGTAGCTGGGACTACAGGCGCCCACCACCACGCCCAGCTAGTTTTTTGTATTTTTTAGTAGAGATGGGGTTTCACCGTGTTAGCCAGGATGGTCTCAATCTCCTGACCTCGTGATCCACCCGTCTCGGCCTCCCAAAGTGCTGGGATTACAGGCTTGAGCCACCGCACCGGCTGAAAGAGGAATTTCTAAACATAAAAACAATGGAACAAACTACAAAGAATAACCAAAAAAAAAAAAAAAAAAAGATTTGACTGGAAAAAAAATTTAAGCTTTTGTTTAAAAACTTCCAAACAATCGAAAGTTTAAAAAATATGTCTGGAGAAGTTATTTGTCACAAATGTAAGAGACAAAAACCCTCGCTTTCTTAATCGACAATATAAGATTAATAAAAAGATATTAATACTCTAATAGGAATGGGGCAAAGGACATGAACGAACAATTCCCAAGATAAATAAAATTGGCTAACAAATACACTTTTAAATTCAACTTCTTCAGTGGTCAAAAAGTAAAAGAACAATGTGATAAATTTTTTTGCCATTATACTAGCAAATATTCAGACAGATAATTATAACCAGTGTTGATGAGAATATGTTGGAATAGACTCTATACTCCTGGCACTACCGATGAGCATGTTAATTATATAAGCTTCCAAGAAAGCAATTTGTCAACATATAAAAAGAGTCTTTAAAATGGGCATTTCCTTTCACCCAACAATCAGGTGAAGTTTTATGTATATGGCTATTTGTCAAAGTGTTACTAATAATAGAAAAAATTTGAAATTATCTACACATATGCACAAGCATATATACACAGACAGACCAGAAAGAAACATGCAAAACACTAATAGTATTGCTGGATTGGAGCATTATGGATAAATTTTACTTTTCTTCCATTTACTTCCCTAAATTTTTTTTTTTTTTTTTTTTTTTTTTGAGGCAGAGTCTCACTCTGTCGCCCAGGCTGGAGTGCAGTGGCCGGATCTCAGCTCACTGCAAGCTCCGCCTCCCGGGTTTACGCCATTCTCCTGCCTCAGCCTCCCGAGTAGCTGGAACTACAGGCGCCCGCCACCTCGCCTGGCTAGTTTTTTGTATTTCTTAGTAGAGACAGGGTTTCACAGTGTTAGCCAGGATGGTCTCGATCTCCTGACCTCGTGATCCACCCATCTCGGCCTCCCAAAGTGCTGGGATTACAGGCTTGAGCCACCGCGCCCGGCCACTTCCCTAAATTTTCTAATCTTTCTGGTAGTGTCTATTATATAATTTTATTTTCTTCATATTTTTCTCTGCTGAGTTTCTCTAATTTTTCTTATAACTAGGAGAGAAATGCAATTTCTTACACAGAGAAAACAGGGCTTAAAATTAAGGAATATAAGAAATATTTAAATGTATCTAGATTTTTAAGTATTCAAAATATATAAGAAATTTTAATATTGGCTGATATTTTGATAATTCATAGAAGGTAATAATAATTTAAAAAAAGACTGCTATATTAAACCTGACTTGCACAACAAGAACATGTGGGCTATGTGGCATGTTCCCATTTCAGAAGCGAACCAGTCGATTGTATATAGTCTCTGGGACTTTTATCTTCTTCCTAGTCATAGATCCAAGCTTCTGGTTAATAAGTTCTAAATGCCCTTCCAGTCCCTCCATTTTCTCCTGAGGCTGTTGGAGTCCGTAGTCAGCTAGGATCATATTGGGACTTAGATGGCTTTGGTCCTGGTGATTTCAGCTTTTTCCTGGGAGTTCCTAGTTTGATCTGATTTTTGTCCTCAAACACACAATGCTAGAGACAATCATCTCTCCAGATATCAAGGAATTGTTATTGGGTTTTCAAAAACAGATGACAGTTTTCAGACTTTTTTGGGGGGGTGGGGAAGAGAGAGTTTCATAAAATGATACTTAGCTTTACTATGAGGTAAACACTCTGATTATTTTCTATTTTATTTTTTTCTATTCTGTTCTGTTTCATTTATTTTTTAAAACCACTTAGTTAATTTCATGAGCTTCCA
>NC_037669.1:166611221-166765618 GCF_003255815.1 Theropithecus gelada | reverse complement strand
GGTAGTCGGCGCTGGGGGAGGGGAGGTGGGGGGGGAGGGGGAGGGGAGGGGGAGGGGAGTGGGGAGGGGCAACACCAGGAGACTCTGTCTCTACAAAAAGTAAAAATAAATTCGCCAGGCTTGGTGGCACACACCTGTGGTCCCAGCTACTCAAGAGGCTGAGGTAGGAGAATCTCTGAGCCCAGGAGGTCGAGGCAGCAGTGAGCTGTGATCATGCTACTGCACTCCAGTCTGTGTGACAGAGCAAAACCTTGTCTCATATATATGTATATATGAATGCACAATAACTTTTGCTAATCATTATTATTTATTTTATTGTAGTCTTCTGCTACATCAAACAATGCTTCAACAAATAACCTTGTGCATAAGGTCAATTGACACAGTCATAAACAAATCTTCAGGCTACATTCCTAATTGTATAATTTCTAAGTAAATGGATAAGGGCATTTTTTATATCTGTGTTGATAGAGAGTATGCCTCAGAATTACAGCCTTCAACAATCTACAGTGTCTAGCTAGAACTTAATAACATTTCATTTCATTTGTTTTTACTTTTAAGTAAGGTTATCGAGTATTTATGACTAGTGATGTTAGTTGTTCATTTATGCAAATTATAGAAACCTTCCTGACAGTGAAACAGTGAGCAAATCTTTAAATTATTTCTTATATAAATATTAAAGATGGTGCATCAAGGTAGTACTTGAATGATTAAATGTGGAAAGACTTACGATTGCTAATGGTTTCCTTGGACTGCCTATAACAGGAGACCAAAGAGGGGGAGGTGTATAACCACTTTAAAGCACCTTGATTTACTTCTATAGTTTTAGTATGTTTAAATAGTTTTACAGTTACAGGAGCAGGTACCCCCACTCTCAGCGAGTACCACCTGGCTCAAAGTCATTCTTTATAACTAGTTTGACAGCTTTAACCTTATTCAAAATGACAGTACCCTCAGATATCTTTGCGTGGTGATTTAACCCTCACTCACAGATTATGTGACCTCTTACTCTACCTCATGGTAATTCTTGTTTTCCTTCTCCTCAAAAAGAGTATTTGATAAATGCTGACTACTTAACATGTTTATTCAAGCTTTCCCCAACTAATTGCATTATTGAATTCTATCCATAGACATGTTTCATAGGTTTTTATATACATTGCTGGGCTTGTAATTTGTCTGCCACTTTCTGCTTGCCAAAACACTCTTGAGTTGAACTATGTGGCCTGTAATACATCTTTAGTGTGTTTAAGATGCCCTTGGGATCCGTTTTACCTTTCCTTTTCCACATAGCTATTCTGAATAAAAATACATGTTTCCACAAAACATATGAACCATATTAGATGTGGTCTTGCCCTGTGAACCTAGATAAGAAGTTTACTTAAAGAAAAAAAAAAAAAATGCATGCTTATGCAATACTTTCCTTGGTTCTTTCACCAAGGAAAATAACTGCAAAGTGTGCTTTTTAGTGATTTCAAAAACACTCTGTTAGGAACCTCAAATTGCTTTGGATTTGAATTTGGTTCCAAAACATATTCCATAAGTATTGTATTCTGTTACCACATATTTCTATATCAAATTATCAGTCAAATATAATGTCCAAATCCATTTACAGAAAATTCTGATCTTTGACCCAGAGGCTGCTTTTTCAAATCCCAGGTTAGAAGCATTTAGTTATACAAACTCTGCATTGTGAACTTACAACCACACTACTGCCAAGTGGACTTTGCCAAGTGTAAAGTGCCATAGCTAATTTTATTTTTAATCCAGTTATTTTTAATAGCATTTCTCTTCTTATTCAAATTCTATATTTAATATATATATATATTACAGTTTGATTATTGGACAAAAATAAAATAATGGTGGAATTATTGACTTCAAGGCTAACAATTCTATCTTTCAAGGTCTACAATCCACCTAAGAAAGATAAACTACAAATTCTGCAAAGAAAAAGAGTCTTAAAACTATCATAATTTCATTTCAGTGTGTCACATCAGTTTTCAATTTTGTTCCAAGTATTTTTCAATTTTGTTCCAAGTACCTACTAATGCTAAAAGGGTCAATCTTTTCTTTTCAATCACTCTGCAAATAAATAGAACCATTCTTTTTAAAATCTTTATATTCTTTTTAATAACATTTAAAATATTAGGACACATATCAGGCTTTCTCTTCCTAGCTAAATAAAGAATATTCCTTTGATACTATTTTACAGTAATTTGACAGCTTTTTGCCTTAATCCAAACAACAAGTGCTTATTAAGGGAAGTAATTGAAATCAAATGTTTCCCATCATGTTTCATATAATGAGCCTGGACTGTCTAGACTTCTTATTTTGTAACAATATCTGCAGCCACTACTTATTACATACTTGCTATTTGTCTGTGTCTTGTAAACATGAAAACATAGACTATTTTCTATAAACATTACAATGACCCCATGGTGTAAATATTATTATTGTCTCCAGTTATGGATAAGGAAATCAGGGTCAGAAAAGTGAAGTATTTCCCCAGTGGTGCATATCTCATATGAAGCAGAACTGGGATTTAAGCCTAGGACCTCAAGCCAAATCCTTAAATACCATGCTGTACACTGCCAAGTTAACAAGGTAGGGTCTTTTGTTTGATGTATATTTAGTTTTACAGAAGGTGAGGAAAAAAAAAACCTTTATTCTAAGGTCATATATTGCAAAAATAATATTAAGCAGTAAACTATAGGTAGACATTATTGATTTAAAAGAAGAAAATTGCTTTTTTTTTTTTTTGAGATGGAGTCTCACTCTGTCGCCCAGGCTGGAGTCCAGTGGGGTGATCTCAGCTCACTGCAGCCTCCACATCCCAAGTTCAAGCGATTCTCCTGCCTAAGCCTCCAGAGTAGCTAGGATTACAGGCATGGGCTACCACACCCAGCTAATTTTTGTATTTTTTAGCAGAAACGGAGTTTCACCATGTTGGCCAAGCTGGTGTCAAACTCCTGACATCAAGTGATACACCTGCCTAGGCCTTCCAAAGATCTGGGATTACAGATGTGAGCCACCATGCCCAGCCTAAAAGAAGATCATTGCTTTTGATGAGTAACTTATCCCTTAACACTGGAAATTACTAAAATATATATTACTAATAACTGGCCAGTGTCTTTCACTTTTATCCTATGTTAATTTATTCTTCATTTAATTCCATTGTTTTCTGATTCATTTTCAATTTTGTGCTTCACTGTGACTTCTATTTTCTTTTCTTTTTGTACTCATTAAGTCTACATTAGGTATTCATGTGTCAGTCATGTAGAATTTCATTGCAAGTGGAGATAAATCTTAACATATATTATGATTATGTGCCTCCCTTTCTCTATGTATATACATCTTCTCTAGCTGTATATAAAATTCTTTTTAAGAAACCCAACATTGGTTTATTCAGAACTAGATCCTGTACAATTTAAAAGCTTTCAGGAGCCATTTTATATTTGCAGAATACCTCTATTGTTTTGAGTGGCTTTTCAAAACAAGATACTATAGCCAGGATTTTTTTTTCTCCAAAAGGCACCTGGAGTTACAGAATTGGCACTCTGTGCTATTAAATCAAAACTTCCCCATATGTTTCTTAATCCCCTTGCAACGTGGAGCCCAAAGGTTTAAGTAAACAGAAAGCCAAATCTTTATCCATTAGGCTAAATTTATATTTACCTTTCCTCTTTGAATATGGCACATTATCACTGCTGTGTTGTACTATATTAGTCATATAAAGTCATACCTAGCTAAAATACAACTGCATTCACTTTGGAAAACACCTGGAAGTGAAATGCATGGGAGAAATGATGCTTGAATAATATAATATGTTGGTTTAGATGGCTTTTCTTCAAATGTATTGCAGCATTTGGTCTGCAGTGTGGAAAAGGTATACAAAAAAATAGAGACTGACAGATTTTTAAAAATTCCTTATATAGACATCATAAAAGGGTAACAGACATGGCTTAATTCATTTACTAAGTTTTTGTTTAATTAGTTGATAACATTTAACTATCAAAATGTTTATGTGAAAACCCAGATTTCTAGCATTTTTTTATCGTAAGATCTGATTACCATGGGCTGAGTATCTGCTGTCCCTTAGTCAGAGAATGGACCTCCAGTTTGCTACTGTCCCCCCTCGCCTGCTTCACTGACTTATATTACCTTCCTAACTTGTGTTGAAGATGGAATTTGTAGCTCTGTAAGGACTTAATGGGCTCTGAAAGGTGCCATAGGAAACTTGACTCAATACAGTGAAGTATGGTGAGGCCAGTGACAGATTAACTCACTACTAACAAAACCACAATCAAATGCATTATACGCACTGGTCAGCCAAGCCTTGGACTACTAGACAGATCTAAAACATCATAATTCATAAAAGTTCTATAATATTAATAACAGATTTGCCCCACCTGAGATTTTTTTCCCCTCAACAAAAGTATCAAAAACAAGATAAATTAAGAAATTTTAGAGAACTTAGGTTTTTAGCATGTCAATAAATATTCACTGTTTTTCCAAAGGTCTAGAAATACTTGACTGAAGCAGGCTTTTCCACCTATAACTGGGTCATTTTAATACCTGAAGAAACTGCAAAATGCATCTATTCTTAACAGAGTCCTCTGAACCAAAAATGACTGATGGAGCAAATACAGACTCCAAAAGTGTGCCCAAGAAAGGAAAGAAAATCCCTAAATCTAATCCCAAACAGATTACTTCTAGAGAGTTTCTCCAGTAAATAAACAATATAAATCGCAACTTTCATAAAAACTCTCATTTGTTTATTTTTACACATTTGTGAATAAATGTTAGTAAGAGATAACATTCTGGAGTCTTCCACAGTTACAGTCCTGTCTTAAATCTCAACATGATGCACAACTGTCAAGACCAAAATAGAACGTGACCTACTTATGAGAGTATCTTTCCATCACAATAGCACTGATTAAGGGCCTAGTTTACATTTAGACAATTCTCTACCTTTTAATCGCATTTATATTAATCCATCCTATGCTGCTGACAGAAAAGCTCAGTCATAATGCATTGTCAGGTGTTTTTATCTCATGCAAGAGCTTGCTCTCATGAGCAATTATAATCTAATTAAAGTCACTAATGTTTATTCCTTTGGGAAATATAGTAATTCATAGACATCAGAATCTTTTATGTTTTCCCACCTACTATATAATTCATATTTTGTTTCTCACTTCTAAGACTCTTCAGGAGTTATTTTCCTGTCACCCTAAAATAGAAATGTACCCTTTGGTAATGTTTTCAATATAGCTATTTGCAGTTGAATTGAATAAAAAATGAATAATGTGTTTATTAAGAGTATCAGGAGCAGAGATGCAACTTTTGTCATTATGTTACACTAATGTTTCTGCTCAGCTCCATGATATTAATAATTTTATAACATAAATAGTAGATTAAGTTTTGAAAAGTCAACATCTACAGGAACATACCTGGACTGGAAATTCTTCCACGTAGTGGCAATATCCTTTAAATCAACATAAAAATACAAATATGGTACAAATTTTTTAAATTTAATTTTCCTGGGAAGTATTTTTATTTTTTAAATCTAGGATGCATTTTTGTATTGATATTACAATATTTCTATGAACACATTCTCCATTATACTTCGAGGATCCTTAACTAAATAACACACGTATTAGAAAAGAAAGACGACAAAATTTTTATACTGTTTACCTATCATTGCACAAGTCATATACTTTATTTCAAAGGACAAATAAGCATAAATGTTAATAGACAATAATGATACAACTTTTTGACAGTCTACTGTGCCAGCCACTGGTTTAAATGTTTCATCCACCTCATTAAATCCTCATACCTTATTAGGATTATCCTCTTTTTACAAGGGAAACTGGAGCACAGAAAGGTTAAGTAACTTGTCAAAAGTCAATCAGCTAATAAATGATGGAGCCAGAATACAGTTGACTCTAGTGCCTGGACTTCTACTGTCTTTTCCTATGTTGTACTCTCTCCTAAATTCAGAGCTTCTCCCCTTTTTAAGTTGTAGTTATTCAAGTGCTACCTATGAATTCTGAACCTTTCTGACATTCATTGAATGACTGCTTCTGTGACACTATTGCAAAGCAGTTAAAATAAGTATATATTCAGTCACCATGCCTGCCACTTTACAAACTGCATGGATCTGGGCTTGTCATTTAAACTCTCTAAGCCTCAGTTTTTCATTCATAAAATGGTACGTACCTCATAGAGCTGTTCAGAAAATTAAACAAAGAATGCAAGTAAAGCCCTTCACTAAATGTCTGGCTCACAGAAAGTACTCGATAGATGTTAACTATTACTACTACTATGGCTTTAGTGTTCAAGTGCATGCATAAGGTGCTCTTTTAAGGAGTCAAGAGACTTCCAGGAATCATCAAATAGAAACAGAATTTCATGTCTGATACAAGGCTGTGTTGCTTTTGTTTTTGTTTTTGTTTGTTTAATCACTAAAACGGGAAGCCTTTCAACAATGTGGATATTATCCATGAAATAAATAACCAATGATCTTACTGCTGGAGTTGCAGATTTTTCTGGTAGATTAAGAATACAAATTAAATAGGAAAGTAGCTATGCCTTTCAAGCTGTTGTTTAAAAAAAACAGTACTTCTTAATGGTATATAAGAATAATGGTGAATCAGAAATATTTTGTAAGAATTTTGTAAAAATCTGTAAGACAGTCCTAACACTTTCTTTAGTACTCTTTGCTAAAAGCCAGTAAGTGATATTTAGAAAATAAGGTCTTGAAATAACATCCCTACGGTTATGTCCTCCTTGTCTATATGGCAAATAGTTTTAAGAATACTTTTACCCAAATTTACCATCCTTTCATATATGAATGTTACTGTTAGTGGTTCCCAAACTTTAAATCACCCTAAAGATGATGACGATTTTAATCAAGTGAGGTACATTATTGATAGAAGGATTTCAAAAAGGTAGAATTACTGTGATACTAAAGAGTTTTAGGTTTTAGGGTCCCTCATTTGCATGGGGTCCTTCCAAGACCCTGGGATGCTGAGTAGGAGACGCATTTGGTTTGAGTTTAATGTGCATTATTTATGTGGCTCACAGTCAGTTCCCTGTATAGTTAAGTTATTGCTGGCTTTCCTAGTATAGAAATGGATTCCAAAAATACTCCTAATGCCCACTGTGGTGAGTTATCCAGCATTGTTTTTGCAAAGGTGAGAGACAGAGTCCTATCATGATATGAATATGTCTATGGTAGTCAAAACTGGAATTATGTGAGAAGAAATTATATTGTGAATGTATGGAACCATAAGTTGGTATGTGGAAATAATTATAGAGATGTGTTGGCAGTTATTTAATAAAAATATAATTTCTCTGGATCTTTCACTGTTTGAAGGTTTTGTCTCAGCTTTTTAAACTATTCAATCGGTTACTTTTTTTGAATTTTAAATAAATGTGGACTTTTATGCCTAACTTTGCATTTGTAATTTTGTATCCTTTTACATAAAAGAGCTCAAACCACACAGGCTTTAGTCTCACAAAACCTGGATCTACCCTGACCATAATATGTAATAGAAGACTGATTATCCTATTTCCACAGTTTTCCCAAATAGAGTTATCTATAAGGTCAAATAAAATCTTTCTCACTGGGGGAAAAAAAAAAAAAGCTTCTATGAAAAAATAAAAGTATAAGAGAATCAGAACCCAGCCAAATTAGGAATAGGAAATATTTAAAAATCCTCATTTGGGCACAGTGGCTCCATTTCTGGCAGGAGGATCACTTGAACCTGGAGGTCAAGGCTACAGTGAGCTGTGATCACTTCACTGCACTCCAGCCTGGATGACAGAGCGAAACCCTGTCTCAAAAAAAAAAAAAATTAATTTAAATTTAAAAAGTTAAAAAATAAAAAACTCAATTATTGCTCTTCACGTGTCAACATAATGATCCATAAATACATTAATTTCAGCATCCATTCACATAGTCAAGGTATGCAATAATTTTATCTGAGTTAACACCTTGTAAGTATGAAAGATATTAATCTAATTTTAAAATTAAGTCTTTTTGGAATATGCCTAATACCGGAGAGAAAAGGTTGGCACAATTTAACCTTGATGAAGGCATAAAACTATACACACCCACTTATAAATACAAATGTAAAAATCTTTCTTCAATTTTTCAATTTTGGGAAGACCAAAGTAAGAATGACTCCAATCCAGAATTTTCCAAAAGTGTTAAATTCATTCCAGGGAAGGATTGTCTGAGTCTATAGCAGTCTTCATTTACTGGTCACCCTAAAATTTCATCTAAAAAGTTTTGGTCAATATTTGAATTGATCTAAAATTTCTACCCTGCCCAGGGAATCCCAAAAGCTGGTATTTATCACCAAACACTTGTATAATATCCATTGAGCATTTTGTTTCAGGCATCATAAGCTATCTAAAAGCCCATCTTGATTTTACAGTAATTGACATAGCAAGTGAAATGATACTGGGTTATTAGGTGCCATATGGAATGTGTGAAAATGTCACTGAATCAATAGATGATATATTCATTTAAACTAACTCCTGGGGCAGGGTGGGGGGAAGGCATTGAATTTAGCATGATGAAAAGATTGTAATTTATTAAGTGTAATCAGTAAAGACCTTTTGCCCAGTTAGTTTGGCATTTACTCATACTCTGGCACAATAACAAAGAAAACCATAAAACCAGATTCCCCAAAGAGTAAGTACTTCAATATTTGGCAACTGGGGGCAATAGTCTTAAATTTTGCCATTAAACCATTTTCCCCAAGAAATCTGCTGAAAGAGGATACTGGAATTACATAGTATTCTAGCTCCACCAAGTGACAGCTTTATATTGTTGCTGCGTTGCTGCTACCCAACTGCCAACCTCTGAGGGGTACACTAACAAAATAATACATTCTAATTACAACATGCTCATTCAGCTAGCCAAACTTGAGGGGATTTTTTTTTTTCTATTCATTCATGATGCAAAAAAAAAAAATGCATTTGTACTTCTAAAATTCTAGTCTCAATTAGGCCTTCCTAATATGTATGTTTGAAACTGAAAATCTTATATAATTATTGCAATTTATTACGTCACATTCCATTCCAAGTTTATGACTACTTTTGTTGAGTAGATATGGGATACAATTTTACTATTCTACCCAGACATTTATGTTTTAGAAATTAAAGTTTATGTAATTCAAAGTAGTCATCTTTCTTTAAAAATCTACAAAGAAAACAAGTAAGAATCATGGACATTTTTTTTAAAAAGCTATTTATCTGGCTCAGAATTCTTGTTTATAAACTACAGAATAAGAGGAGAGCTTTTTTGTCAAATAAAAGGCTATATTATATTTCTTTTAAAAGTAGCATATGTTCATTATTTGAAATAATAATTAACTTATGACACAGGAATATATTTTTAAAGAGAACAAAGAATTTAAAATTATTCACAATTTCTTCACCCAAAAGTATTCAATATTATGTTCTAGTGGATAATATCAGATTATTTGCTAAACATATATTTACATATGTATCAGGGTGTACAAAAATAGCATCCTATAATACAAGCTATTTTGTAGTATGCTTCTTTTTTTTTCTTTTTTACATTTTCTTTTCTACATGCATAGCTGTGAGCTTTTTTCTTCACAAAGGTTATAATGTATAACATTGTATTACACAGCTGCATAGTATATCAAAGTATGAACATATTCTTTCTGTGTATCCAGTGTCCTACTGTTAAACTTTTTTGTTGCTGCCAGTTTTCCTCTATAACAGACAACTCTGAATATACAATTTTGCATGATATAGTTTTATTAATATCAGATTAAACTACCTTTAAAGCAAAAAGCATTATTAACAAAAAAGAATTACTACTTCATGTTTAAAAGGTTCATTTCACCAAAATAACAGAAAAATTTTAACTTGTCTATATCTATAGCATAACTTTAAAAGCAAAAATTGACAGAACCAAATGATGTTGACATTACATAAGGAATTTATACAGAGTTTTACATATATAGGAAATTATATAAGGAATTTTTATACTTTTGATTATTGCTACATAAGAGTATATTCCTACCCCCAAAATGGCAAGAATGTAGAAAATATATATATATATTCAATGTTCATTTATTATTTAATAATCTAAATTTTAAAAAGTAAAAGGATATCCTTTTACCAAACTACAAAAATAAATGGATTGAGAATGAACCTTCTCAGCTGACTAGAAAATTGTACACATTCTACCTCCTAAACCATATGAAGAAATGAAGCGTTTTCAAGAAACTGAAAGCTAGGAGACTGAAATTTATAAACACTAGTGAATGCCAGCAGGGACCATATTTTCTGAATCATTCATTATGGCTGCTCCACATCAGTCCCCACTGAGTAATGGTGTGTATTCCAAATGTTTGAAGTCCATTTTTTGGAACTCAGGATACATTATTTTCAAAGAAACAATGTTACAGACAATGTATTAATATAATATCCCACACAAGTCCACTTAACTCATACTATAGATGAATTATATTGTTACTAACAGGCCCACAGAACCCAACCATCATCAACAGTATTGTTTCTCAGGGAAAATTAATACCAACTTCACCCCAAACAGCATAGTACTTGTTTCCCCTAATGTAGCTCTAGGAATGAGAAGGTAAATTTTCCCCCAGCTGCTAACCAGTACCACAGGGGTGAAATTCCAGTGACTCTAGAGGTTCTTGGAAGGAAATTTAGGAAATAAAAAAGCATCCCACAGTTCTAGCCCTCCCTCACTCATTACCCCAACCAAATTTCTCCAGCTAGACAGTCTCAGATACAACCAGTGATAGCAAGGAAGAGTCCTGAGCACACCCAGAAACTGCAATATCAGAATTTTTCATCTATTCCCAGTATGCTTTGTGAAGAGAACCTATGCCAACCAGGCCTAGAAATGACTGCTGTGGTCAAGGTTCTTGTCTAAGGTAAGTATTTGAGTTCAGTATTCAATCAAGCGCTGCCTGAACTGTAGCAAATAAATATTACCAATAGGAGATTGGGGGATAATAAGACATTCCCTTACCTGAAGCAGAAGAGACCAAGAACACATTATTGGGCCAGGGAGGCCCATTGGCCTGTCACTCACAGCACAGGATTATGGGTAAATCGACTTTCTCTAGATGCTGTATAACACCCTTGGGAGAAAAGTGGGTGACAGGTACAATCCCTCCATTTTTCACCAAGGGTAAATGAAGCCCAGAAAGTGTAGGTGGCAGAGTTCCAGAAAGCTTTTCAAAAAGTAAGAAGCTAACCTTCCAAAGCCAGCCACTTTTCTTTCTAGGTGAAAAGTCTTGCATCAGGTACAAGTATTTCATGTTGAGACTTGCTAAAAAGTCTTCTGGGATTTGTTGATAAAGCATTGCTCAGGTCTCAGGGGGAAGAAAATAGCAATTTATAACTGTGACATTTTGCAAATGTTTCAACCCTCAGCATAACTAATTATGCTTCCTAGGGCTTTTCCTAGACTTTTCTTGACTATTTGAATTAGTGATGAATTACTTGCATATTTCTTCTGATTACACATGAAATCAAATCTTCTTACTTCTAGTGTTTTTCTCCCTCTACTTCTTTCCTAATTATCTGGACTAATCAGAAATAACACTGACATCTAATTTCATTTCTAAGAAATACGTGATATATAATTTTTATACACACATGTCAGACTTACCAAATTCACCTTCTGACTCTAGGAAAGATAGTCTTGTGACCTATTTTATGTTCAAATTATCTTTATAAATTATATTTTATTATGTAATTCCATCTTTTCATCCCAAGTAGGACTTCTCAGAAATCTCCTTGGACTGAAAGAAGTAATAGTTATTGAAATACAGTATTTCAAAAAAGATGATATACACAACATAGAAAAGAGAAAGAGAAAAAAACTGGCAGAATAATAACAATAGAGGCCTCTTACTCTCGTTATTTAAGCCATAGAAATTCTAGTTATGCTTTCATCTGGCATCTCAATTGAAGCTCTTTAAGGCATTCAGCATGTCAACCTTCTCAGGATGTTTCTTCATCCTAAGGAAAAGAGTAACGTGCATTTCAGAAGTGTTCACTTTTTAAAAATTCATTTCTGAAAAGAGATGCTAGCCTTCTCTGACTTCGTTTGTAGTCAAATGTAAGGTCCTTAATGCTCCCTGTCTCCTGGGATAATTAGCTAGACAAGTAATTTAAAATAACACAAATGCCAATGAAGAACAATAAGAAAACTGGCCATTTTCACTGGGTGAGTTATGGCTCCTAATGTCTCTGCCGTCATTTGGAATGTGTGAACCATGCTGGTAAATAAATGAAAAAGCCATAGGTGGCCACACAATCACAATGGTCAGCGGCAGGACAATGAATAAGGGAGAATAAGCTGGATCAGGGAACAAAGAAAGGGACTAGAGGCAAAATGAACTTCTTTCTTTCCATTAATCACAAGACTCTGTGCCTCTTTCTTCTCTATGACATACAATTTCCCCCTAAATCTGAGACTGATATCTAAGAATAAAAAGTGCATTTTAGTCTGGAGTTATTTTGCCACCAACCAGAGGACCAGTCACCCACAGAAACAGGGGCTGCCAGATTCTCACAGCTGCCCAGAATCAGCAGTTATGAAAAAGAGACGCCTGCTGGTTTTGCTGTCCTGTACAGGAGAGGGGCAGCTTCATTACAGACACCTCCAAGGCAAGTTGGAAGTGAGAATGGGTTGACTCCAAACAGAGCTGCAGTGAGAATGAGTTGACTCCAAACAGAGCTGGGCAGAGAATCTACCATGTACTAATGACAAGAGAAAAATAAAGTCAATAAAATAAAGAAATAAAGAAAAGCAAAGTCACATGTAGCTCCAAGAATCTTGCCTGCAAGAATCTTATTTCAATATATAAATATATATAAAATGGGTTTTTATTTTCTCTACCACTATTTTTTTTTTCATACAGTTAGCAACGTGTGTGTATACTGAATAAAAAAATGGGATGTGGGCCGGGTGCGGTGGCTCAAGCCTGTAATCCCAGCACTTTGGGAGGCCGAGACGGGCGGATCACGAGGTTGGGAGATCGAGACCATCCTGGCTAACACGGTGAAACCCCGTCTCTATTAAGAAATACAAAAAACTAGCCGGGCGAGGTGGCGGGCGCCTGTAGTCCCAGCTACTCGGGAGGCTGAGGCCGGAGAATGGCGTGAACCCGGGAGACGGAGCTTGCAGTGAGCCGAGATCCGGCCACTGCACTCCAGCCTGGGCGACAGAGCGAGACTCCGTCTCNCAAGTTGGAAGTGAGAATGGGTTGACTCCAAACAGAGCTGCAGTGAGAATGAGTTGACTCCAAACAGAGCTGCAGTGAGAATGAGTTGACTCCAAACAGAGCTGGGCAGAGAATCTACCATGTACTAATGACAAGAGAAAAATGAAGTCAATAAAATAAAGAAATAAAGAAAAGCAACGTCACATGTAGCTCCAAGAATCTTGCCTGCAAGAATCTTATTTCAATATATATAAAATGGGTTTTTATTTTCTCTACCACTATTTTTTCTTTCATACAGTAGGCAACGTGTGTGTATACTGAATAAAAAAATGGGATGTGGTCAGCTTCTCCCTAGTCAAGCTTCAAATCTTTACTGATGCTGGAGCTTATCAATGATTACAGAAATTGTTTGGAGTCATAAAAACATTCAGGGATATAGATCTGTCAAAGAATATTACTTTATGTGAAGAGATAGACACAGTATATTGCTAAATTAACAATGTAGTACAACAGTATATTGCTAAATGGAAAACAACAGTACACAAAACATAGTTATACTATGTTAACATTTTAGTTACAATTATATATTCAAATATTCAAATATTTATTGAGCATCTATTAGATGCCTGTCACTATTAAATTCATAACAATCTTTTGCCCTTGAAGATTAAATGGGGAGGAAGTAGAGAAGCAACAATGACAATAAATAATAGATATAATAAAATAAGTACATTACATAGTCTGTTAGAAAATCCTAAATTCTGTTAAGAAAAGCACAGTGAAGCAGGACAATGGGGACTGGACGTGGGAATTGGAGGTGGGGATAAAATGTGGAAATAGGTTGCAGTTTTAAATAGCATGGTCAGGATAAGCAATTTTTGAATGTGGGATTTGAGCACAGACTAGAAAGCAAGGAGGTATGAGGGAGATTACCCCACTTGGAAAAGACAGCCAGAGCAAAGTCCTGAAGGTGGGTGTGCCTGGGGTGCATAAGCAACAGCAATGAGGTAGGTGTGTCTGAAGAAGAGAAAACAAGTGAGAGAAAAGAAAGTTAGATAGGTACTAAAGGGATCAGATGATGTGGGTCCTTATATGACAAATGCAGTATTTTTTTATATTAATACTAGAAAGGCACAAGCTAAAATAATTTTCTTTTTTGCTGTTTTAGAATTGCAAATAATTTATATTTTCATTGTTCTTTTCTGTGTACTGGTTTAAAGATTAGGAAAAGAAGTTATCATAAGAAACAATTTTAACAAAATGTAGAATAAATTCAAGCTATGCTAACCCCTCATTCCCTATCACTGCTATGAGGAGGGTATACCTTAAAAGTTCAGGCTATGGGCCGGGCACAATGGCTCACACCTGTAATCCTAGCACTTTGGGAGGCCTAGGCGGGCAGATCACGAGGTCAGGAGATCGAGACCATCCTGGCTAACACGGTGAAAAGCCGTCTCTACTAAAAATACAAAAAAATTATCCGGGCGTGGTGGTGGGCGCCTGTAGTCCCAGCTACTTGGGAGGCTGAGGCAAGAGAATGGCATGAACCCGGGAGGCAGAGCTTGTGGTGAGCCGAGATCGTGCCACTGCACTCCAGCCTAGGCGACAGAATGAGACTCTGTCTCAAAAAAAAAAAAAAAAAAAAGTTCAGGCTACGAGCACACATCTTGCAAGCCACAATCTTTCTCCCCATAACACAGAAGATAAAAGAGAATAAATAGTCTCATGCAGCTCAAAGATCAGAGCTCACCCACACCGGGGCTGCTGCTCGTTACAACCAGTGTCTCCAGTGGTTTCATCTGACAGACTCAGTGCCCTGCCATCTAGGCCTGTGACAGTCGCACCTGACCAATTCCTGCCTTAGTTGCTCCATTCAACAAACACTGACTGAGCACATATTACCAGGAATATGATCTCTGCCGCGGTAGGCCCAAAACCTAAGAGACTATCCGCTAAACCAACAATTACAGTAAACTGTAATAAAAGATATAATAAAGGTAAATAGAGGGTGTCCCCAGAAGAAAAGCCTGAGCATGATGTGGGAAGGATAAGAAAGTCTTCCAGGACGGGAATGGCTGAGGTCAATCTTAAAGGATAAATGGGAATGAGGCAGCAGAATGGGTGGGCAGGCAACTTGGCAGAGAAGACAACTTCTGCAAAGGCACAAAAACAAAGACAGATGTGTTTCTTAGACACTAATGTGAATATAAATCACTAGAAGATGTTAAAATGTAGGTTTGAGTTCAGGAGGTCAGGGTGAGGCCTGAGATTTTGCATTTCTAACAAATTCTTAGGTGTTGCCAACACTGCTGGCTGAAGGACCATACCTGCTGGATGGGGACCACGCTTTGCAATACTGGAACTAGAGCAGTGTGTTTCCAAACTTTGCTGTATATTGAAATCATCTGGAGACTTTTTAAAAGTACTGATGCCTGGGTCCACCCTCAGACATTCAGATACAGTGGATCTGAGATGCAACTTGCACATTAGAGTTTTTTAAGTCTCTCCCAGGTGGTCCTATCATGCAGCAACATTTGGGAATCACTGACATTCAAAAAAACAAAAGAGGTTCCAATTCCTGTGGGGAATTGGAAGGAAATGTAATGGGTGAGGTCAGCAGGTGCCAATCAAAAAGATCCCCCAAATTGTCACACTGGGAAGTATGGAGATATATATCTCATCTCTTGAATAGCTAATAAATTCTCAAAACTATTATGTGAAAATCCAAACTCCTGATTTTCACTCCCCCCACATAAACATCATAAAAAGCTTTGCCCCTTGTTCAGTCTTTCCCATCTCAGTAAATCTCAGCTTTTCCTTCCTGGTACTCAAGGAGTCTTCCTTGAAGCCTACTCCCCATATCCAAACTAGCAGTAAATCCTATCAGCTTTACCTTCGAAATACATCCAAAACTGTCTGAGATTTCTTCAAAATAATATGGTAGGAGGATTGAATGGGTAATAAACAAGAGAAAATTGGTCCTGAGTTACTAATTTTTTTGAAGTTGGAGGGGTTTCTTATATTCTTCTCTCCACTCCCATATATGTTCTATATTTTCCACCATGAAAAGTTTGCATATGTATTTTTACCACCTTTGTCACTACTGCAAAGGTCTAAGCCACTCCCAGCTCTTAGGTGGGTTATGGCAAATGCTCCTTAATTGCCTCCTAAGCCCTTTCTAACAGCTTTCAGTCTTGCCCAATTTCCAGCTATTCTCCACAAAGCAACAGAGGTATCCAGTTCAGTAGACTCATATTACTCCTCCGCTCAAAACTTTCCAATGGCTTCCCAACTCACTCACAACAAAAACTAAAATCTTCACAATAGTCCATCATCTGCATGGCCCCTGCACCATTTCTTTTTACCTCTTTGATGTTATTCTCTACTTATTTCTTCACTTTAAAGACACAAGCCTTCTTACTTTTTCTTCAAAACTGCAAGATGTTTTCCCGCCTTGTTGCCTGTGAGGTGATTGCTGCCTCCACCTGGAATGCATTCCTACTAGATATCCTCATGGCTTGTCCTCACCTCCTTCAGGCCCTCATTCAAATACCATTGCCTTTGTGAAACTTTCCTAACTTTTCCATTCTCTTTGTTTTTAACTGACATATAATAATTGCACATATTTATGAGGTACAGTGTGGTGTTTCAATATATATATTTCTATATATATATATAGTGCAATTATGGAATGAGACCACCACTTCTGTTGTCCTTCCCTGCTTCTCCCTCACCTCCCCTTTTCCCTAGTTTATAAGACAGGAGAAAAGGGAGAAAGCAAAAAGTTGGAAAGAAACAGAAGTAAGACAACTAGCTAGACGACTTTGGCGCCACCACCTGTCCCTGGTGGTTAAAATAATAATAATAATATTAACCCCTGACCAAAATACTGGTGTTATCTGTAAATTCCAGACATTGTATGAGAAAGCACTGTGAAGCTTTTTGTTCTGTTAGCTGATGTATGTAGCCCCCAGTCACGTTCCTCACACTTACTTGATCTATCATGACCTTTTCACGTGGACCCCTTAGAGTTGTAAGCCCTTAAAAGGGCTAGGAATTTCTTTTTCAGGGAGCTCGGCTCTTTAGCGGGCCGAATAAAAAACCTCTTCCTTCTTTAATCTGGTGTTTGAGGAGTTTTGTCTGCGGCTCATCCCACTACACAATGATCAATCAGGGTGATTAGCATACCCATCACCTCAAACACTTGTCATTTCTTTGTGGTAAGAACATTCAAACTCCACTCTTCTAGCTATTTTGAAGTATGCAATATATTATTGTTGACTATAGTCACCCTACTATGCAATAGAACACTAGAACTAATTTCTCCTACCTGTTACTTTGTACCTGTTGACCAACCTCCCACCATTCTCCTTCCCTGTACTCTCTCCCAGCTTCTGGTAACCACTATTCTACTCTCTACTTCTATATAAGATCAATTTATTTATATCTCACATATGAGAGAGATTTTTGTTTGTTTGTTTATTTGTTTTTTGTTTGTTTTTGCAACACAGTCTTGCTCTGTCGCAAGGCTGAAGTGCAGTGGTGTGATCTTGGCTCACTGCAGCCTCCACCTCCCAGGTTCAAGCGATTCTCCTGCCTCATCCTCCAAAGTAGCTGGAACTACAGGCACGTGCCACCATGCCCAGCTAATTAGTAGAGATGGGGTTTTACTATGTTGGCCAGGATGGTCTCGATCTCTTGACCTCGTGATCCACCCACCTCGGCCTTCCAAAGTGCTGGGATTACAGGCGTGAGCCACCGCGTACGGCCCAGTATCTGTTGTTCTGTACCTCACTTATTTCACTTAATGTCCTCTAGGTTAATCCATGTGGTTAAAAGTGACAGAAATTTATTCTTTTTATGGCTGAATCATATTCCATTATGTATATACACCACATTTTATCGATTCATCCATTGGTGGATATTTGTATATTTAAATCGATTCCATGTCTTGGCTATTATGAATAGTGCTGCAATAAACATTGCAGTGCAGATATCTCTTTGACATACTGATTTCATTTCCTTTGGATATACACCAGTAGTAGGATTGTTGGATCACATAGTAGTTCTGTTTTTAGTTTTCTCTTATTTTTCTGTTTTTTGCATAGACAGGGTTTCACTATTTTGCCCAAGCTGGTCTTCAAGCAGTTTTCCCTCCTCAACCTCCCAAAGTGCCAGAATTACAGGAATGAGCCACCACATCCACCCTTATTTGTAATTTTTTGAGGAATCTCCATACTGTTTTCTATAATGGCTGTACTAATTTACATCCCCCACCAACAGCGTACAAGAAGAGTTCCCCTTTCTCCATATTTGAGTCAACATTTGCTATTTTTCATCTTTTTGATAATAGCCATTCCAACTGGGGTGAGGTGATGGCTCATAATGGTTTTGATTTGCATTTCCTTAATGATTAGCGATGTTAAGGATTTTTTTCATATACCTGTTGGGCATTTGTAGGACTTCTTTTAAGAAATATTTATTCAGAGATTTTGCCCATTTTTGATCGAATTTTTTTTGCTATTGAGTTGGGTTTCTTAGGTATTCTGAATATTAACTTCTTAATTAATGCATAGTTCATAAATATTTTCTCCATTTCTGTAGGTTATCTCTTCACACTCTGTTGATTGTTTCCTTTGCTGTGCAGAAGCTTTTTAGTTTGATGCAGTCCCATTTGTCTATTCATGCTCTTCTTACCTGACCTTTTGACATCTTTTCCAAAAAGTCCTTGCCCAGGATTATCTCATAACTGATTTCTCTATTTTTAATCTGAAGCCCTGCCTCTGGCACTACCTCTCCTGCATTTCTTTTCACATGCATTTATCATGATCTGTCATAATACTTTTTACATATTAATTCAGTCATTTTCTAACTCCTCTTTATTGAGCCTTATCCTGCCCTCTCATAGGCAATTAGAGTGTATGTTCTATAAAAACAATGATTTTTGTGTTTTAATGCCCTATATTTCAAATTCCTTGAACATGTCTCTTGGTAGATGGTAGTTACTCTATAAATATTTGTTGACTGATTGAATAGATCAATCAATCAACTAACATTTGTCTCCCTGTTAGATAAGAGACTTCTACCCCACACAAAGTACTTAGCATCGTGTACCACAATATCAAGAGATGATAGCTCCTATTACGATATATATTTCCCTGTAGCAGGGGTGAGCAAGCTTTTTCTCTGTAAAGGGCCCATTCTTTCAAGTCATACAATCCTCTCTGTTACAACCACTGAACTCTGCCACTGTAGAAGGATCAGATATAGTAGATAAAAAAAAAAGGGCATGATTGTGTTGGAGTGAAACTTTATTTACAGGTTTAGCCCATAGGCCATAGTTTGCCAGCCTCTGCTTTATAACAGAGATTCCCAATTTCATTACTTAAATATGTGCAAAAGATCTGCCTATCTCATGTCAAGCAATGCAACCAAAAGCAAGAGAAATAACCAAATCCCACAAAATAGGTAATATGACTTCAAATAATAAAAGGCTGATGTGATCAACTAATTCAAGACTTAATTCATTAATTAATTCAAGACTTAATTCATTAAGGCAGTTTGGCATAGCTTAATAGCACTTAGCATTTTTTAGAAATAATGGTGCACCTGATAGTTGGTGAAGTTTTATGAAATATTCTTTTATGCCTAAAATATCTACAATTGTTTCTACTTCTTGCACTGAACCTTGACTAACATAGCACACATTAATCTAACTTGCCCAGAATAATTTACATACATTCTGTCTATAGTATTCCTCTGATCTATCAGTAAATTACATGTATGTCTGTGTACATGCATACATATCTGTATGTGTATGACATGAATAGTTTGGGTAACTTTCTCTTTTGAAAAGTTTAATTCATAAAGCCACACTTCTTAATATAATTATTTAAAATTGTTTTGATTATCTGTTTTAGAATATTTTCAGGTTAGTAAGCAAATTTAGAATGCCTATGTTATAGAATATGTTTTATCTATTTTTTATTATTAATAAATAATTTATTATTAATAAAAACCAAGACTATTTGCCTAACTCTAGCTTTCCTACTTTCCTCTATGATGACTAGTACTGGCTCAGTGATCTAAGGTGCAACTTCTTTCAATATTATGAAAATGTACCAATTAGGCCAGGCACGGTAGCTCCCACCTGTAATCTTACCACTTTGGGACGCAGAGGTGGGCAGATCACTTGAGCTCAAGACCAGACTGGGCAAAATGGTGAAACCCCATCTATACCAAAAATATAAAAATTAGCTGGGTGTGGTGGCATATGCCTGTAGTCCTAGCTACTTGGGAGGCTGAGGTGGGAGGATCACTTGAGCCTGGGAGGCAGAGTTCACAGTGAGCCAAGATCACACCACTGCACTCCAGCCTGAGTGACACAGTGAGACCCTGTGAAAGAGAAAGAAAGAAGGAAGGAAGGAAGGAAGGAAGGAAGGAAGGAAGGAAGGAAGGAAGGAAGGAAGGAAGGAAGGAGAGAAGGAAGGAAAAAAATGTACACTTTATCAAAAAGGAAGCAGATTCATTAAGAGCACTCATGTATGCTACAAGTAGGAATATCTCTGGCAAATGGTTCACTCATGAGGAGAAGGAGCCAGAAATAGAAGATTGGCACACTACAGCAGAATAAAGAATGGGATGCTAACTCAAAACAGGCGACAGGCTTTCACTTCAGAGAAGTGGTCAGATGAGTAAGGTACAATGTCCAAAGGCATAATAAAAGAAACTGCATCACAATTTCATTTCCAATCAGCTCTATCTTCCAGTGTGTTAATTCCATCTTCAGCTGAGTCAAATCTTTTCAATCTGTCTACTGAGTTTTTAATATCAATGACTACATTTTTTTATTTCTAAAAGTTCAATTTGGTTGTATTTATTTCTTTTTTTTAATTTTCTTGGTCTTTTTGATAGTGTTTTTTTTCTCTCATGCTTTGGATTTCCTGTTTATATCCTTAACCATTTTATGCATATTTATTTTATCTTTACTATTCAATAGTTCTTTTATGTTTTTGATAGTATATTACTAAAGCTTATCGTGTATGCTGACTCTCAATTGTGGCATATTGTTTTCTTATGCATTTTGCAATTTTGTATTATGAAATCTTCAGCGGCAGGGTTCTATTGGCAGTAATTCTATCTGGATTGAAGATGTCCCTTCAAAGAAGTTTTACATTTACTTCGCCAATGCTCAGGGTTTTCACAGGCTTTAAAGAAAGATATTGGTGGCTGTGCACGGTGGCTCACATCTGTAATCACAGCACTCTAGGAAGCCGAAGTGGGTGGATCACATAAGGTCAAGAGTTCAAGACCAGCTGGCCAACATAGCGAAACCTCATCTCTACTAAAAATACAAAAAAAAAAAAAAAACAAAAAAAAAAAAGTTAGCCGGGCATGGTGGTGCACATCTGTAGTCCCAGCTAGCCGGTAGGCCAAGGCAGGAGAATTGAGGTGGAGGTTGCAGTGAGTCGAGACTGTGCCTGGGTGACCAAGAAAGACTGTGGAAAGGGAAAGGGAAAGGAGAAAAAAAGGAAAGGGAAAAGGAAAAGGAAAAGGAAAGGAAATCAGGAAGCTCGCTGGGTAATATAATTTGCCATATTGCCAGAAATAGAAATAGAAAATGGTGGTATGATGCCACAAATTTAGCAGGATATGTTAAAACTAAGCATCCCTTTTTTCACCAAACTGATGAAAAAAAGAAAAGAAAAACAAACTAAGCATTCCAACCTAAAGAAAAAAGACTTCAATTCTTCAGGGATTTATAAAGTCACACAACACTAATATAGAATTTTACAAAGTGTCATAAAATATAGTAATAAAAATGTAGAAGCTTCTTTAGAGATTTCTCATTTTAAAGCAAAGGTAAAAAGCACAGTCACATCCACTGGGGAAACACTTGTTCTTTCTGTTATGGTAAAAATGGCTGAAATAATACAAAAGAAAGAGCATATGATGAAACCTAAATGCATGTCTTTGTCAGCAAATACAGTTGGATGATATATAGAAAACATTATAGTAGAGTGCAGAAACAAATGTTGGAACAAATTATGTAGTGTTGAAGGTTTGGTATATATTTAGATGAAGCACTGACGTTTCCAACACATTTTAGCTATGGTATTTTCTGGATTCTGTTTCCAATAATAAAACACATGAATAACTGCTTTTTTTTTTTTTTTTTTGTATGTGAGCTGTTAAAAAAAGTAATATTTCCTTCAACAATAAATGGTTTCTTTTAGAAAAACTATGATACATGAAAAATCGTGGGGCAACTATTTGAACTGGAATTTTTTAAATTCCCAAGCAAGGATACAGATAAAATACCCCACATGAAATACATTTTCTTTCTCACTCACAAGTGAACTGTCATGAAAAATATGGTGAAGCCAGAAGAGAGCAAAGTGCTACAGGATGTTATGGATGAGGTTAGTTTTATAAAAACAAGACATTTAAAATTTTAGAGGACTCTTTGCACTCTCTTACGGAATGTAACCAACTTAGATCAAATTCTTTGGAAAGAAGATTCTGACATGGAGAGCTGTATATAGAAATGATATTGGGGCCGGGGGCAGTGGCTCATGTCTGTAGTCCCAGCACTTTGGAAGGACGAGGCAGAAGGATAGCTTGAGCTGAGACCAGCCTGGTGAACTTTGTGAAACCCTGTCTCTACAAAAAAATGCAAAATATTAGCCAGCCATGGTAGTGGGTACCTATGGTCCCCACTACCCAGGAGGCTGAGATGGGAGGATCACCTGAGCTGGGGTGGTTGAGGCTGCAATGAGCAGTGATCAAAAAAAAAAGAAAAAGAAATTATATTGGGGAGTGCTCTCAGGCTCAACAGCCAAGGGGAAGTGAAGGAAGCAGGAATGAGCAGAGGAAGAAGCTGAACTCTGATGCAGTTACCACAGTGTCCTCAACCAATCCCATGGGGAGCTCAGACAGCCTGTCAGTATTGTCTCACCTTGCAGCAAGCTAGCCAGCCCTTTTTTTTTCTTAAATTTATTTTATTTTTAAGTGACAAATAATAATTGCATGTATTTATAGAGTACAATGTGATGTTATTATATATGTATACATTGTGGGATGGTTAAATCAAGCTAATTAACATATCCATCACCTCACATATCTATCATTTGTGGTGAAAACATTTAAAATCTACTCTTTGGGCAATTTTGAAATATACATTGTTGTTAACTATAGGCGCCATGCTGTGCCAGAACTTACTTATTCTTCCTAACTGAAACCTTTTACTCTTCAATCAACATGTCTCCTTTCCTCATTCACCTGCTTTCCCAGCCTCTGGCAACCACCATTCTAAACTCTACTACTATGAGTTCAACATTTTTTAGATTCTACACATAAGTGAGATCAAGTGGCATTTGTCATTCTGTGCCTAGTTAATTTCACTTAGTATAATATCCTCCAGGTTTATCCGTGTTGTCAAAAATGACAGAATTTCCTTCTTTTTCAAGGCTAAGTAGTATTTCATTGTGCATCTATATTACATTTTCTTTAACCATTCATCTGATGATGGATACTTAGGTTGCTCCCATATCTTCACTATTGTGAACAGTGTTGCAATGAACACGGGAATGCAGATATCTCTTCAACATATTGATTTCAATTCCATTGGATATATACCCAGAAATGGGATTGTTGGATCATATGGTAGTTCTGTTTTTAGTTTTTTGAGGAGTCTCTACACTGTTGTCTATAAATTTCCAAATTTACATTTCCACCCACAGCATAAAAGGATTCAGGCCTTTGAATTTACCATAGGCTGGTCTTTGGAGGAGAGCTGCCCTCTGGGAAGCAATGTGACCTTGGGTGAGACAGCTTTCTTTCCCTGAGTGCAATACCTAGAGAATGAAGCAACTGAGAGACATCAGCCATCAACATAGTCCTGAAGGGCTATGGACAGAACTACCATATGATCTATGGAGAGAGCTCTTTAAAAACAAAACCTTTGAAGTGTTTCCAGCATTATACGCTGTTGTTGTTAAAGATTATGTAGACTATGGAAATTCTAATACTTGCACACTTAAGAAATCTGGAAAATAGCCAGGTGCAGTGGCTCATGCCTATAATCCCAATACTTTGGGAGGCATAGGTGGAAAGATCACTTGAGCTCAGAAGTTCGAGTACAGCTTGGGCAACACAGTGAGACCCCATCTCTACAAAAAAATGAAAATGAAAATATAGTCAGGTGTGGTGGCACATACCTGTGATCCCAGATACTAGGGAGGCTCAGGCAGGAGGATTGCTTGAGTCTGAGAGGTTGAGGCTGCAGTAAGCAATGATCATGCCACTGCACTCCAGCCTGGATGACAGAGGGAGACCTTGTTTCAAAAAGAAAAAAAAAGAAACTTGGAAAATTATTATGATTTGTTAAGAATATTGAAGTTTTAGTGCATGTTAAGCCTACATGTTAAAATTTTTAAAGTATAGAGCTTGAATACACAGAAATTTTCTAGTTATTTTTTCAGCAGAAATATTTACATAATTTTGGATTTGCTTTGAAAGACAAGTATTACAAGTTAGCGGACATCAAAAAGTTAGAAAGATCTCAGATTAACAACATCACAACTGAAATAATTAGAGAAGTAAGAAAAAATCAACCTCAAAGCTAGCAGAAGATGAGAAATAACAAAAATCAGAGCTGAACTCAAGGAAACGAAGATACAAAAAAGCATTCAAAAGACCAGTGAATTGAGGAGTTAGTTTTTTGAAAAAATTAATAAGCTATATAGGCTGCTAGCTTGACTAATAAAGAAGAAAAGCGAGAAGATCCAAATAAATAGAAATGATAATGGCAATGTTACCACTGACCCCACAGAAATAAAAATAACCATCAGAAACTACTAAAAACACCTCTACACAAACTAGAAAACCTAGAAGAGATGGATAAAGTCCTGGACGCACACATCCTCCCAAGACTGAACCAGAAAGAAACTGATTCTATAAACAGACCAGTAACAAGCTCCAAAATTGAATCACTAATAAATAGTTTACCACCAACAAAAAAGCCCAGGATGTGATGGATTCACCAGACGTATAGCTGAATTCAACCAGATGTACAAAGAAGAGCTGGTACCATTCCTACAGAAACTATTCCAAAAAACTGAGGAGGAGGGACTCCTCCCCAATTCATTCTATGAGGCCAGCATCATCTTGATACCAAAACCTGGCAGGGACACAACAACAACAAAAAACTTCAGGCCAATATCCTTGATGAACATTGATGCAAAAATCCTCAACAAAATATTTGCAAGCCAAATCCAGCAGCACATCAAAAAGCTAATTCACCATGATCAAGTAGCCTTCATCCCTGGGATGAAGGTTGGTTCGATATATGCAAATCAAGGTTAGTTCAACATATGCAAATAAAAGTGATTCATCACACAAACAGAACTACAGACAAAAACGACATGATTATTTCAATAGACGCAGAAAAGACTTTTGGTAAAATTTAACACACTTTCATGTTAAAAACTCCCAATAAACTAGACACTGAAAAAAAGTCATAAACGCACAGCCAATATCATACTCAATGGGCAAAAGCTGGGAGCATTCCCTGTGAAAACCGGCATGAGACAAGAATGCCCTCTCTCACCACTGCTTTCATCACAGTACTGGAAGTCCTAACCAGAGTAATCAGGCAGAAGAAAGAAATAAAAGTCATCCAAATAGGAAGAGAAGACGATCTCTGTTTGCAGACAACATGATTCTATGTCTAGAAAAACTCTAGACATAGACACCCCCAAAAGCTCCTTCAGCTAGTAAACAACTTCAGCAAAGATTCAGTATGCAAAATTAATGGACGAAAATCACTGGCATTCCTATGCACCAACAACAGCCAAGCCAAGAGCCAAATCAGGAAGTCAATATCATTCACAATTGACACAAAAAGAATAAAATACCTAGGAATATAGCTAACCAGAAAGGTGAAAGATCTCTACCAAGAGAATTACAAAACACTGCTCAAAGAAATCACAGAAGACACAAATAAATAGAAAAACATCCTATGATCATGGATAGGAAGAGTCAATATCATTAAAATGGCTATACTGCCCAAAGCAATTTACAGATTCAATGCCATTCCTGTCAAACTACCAATGACATTCTTCTCATAACCATTTTAAAATTCACATGGAACCAGAAAAGAGCCTGAATAGCTAAGGCAATCCTAAGCAAAAAGAGCAAAGCTGGAGGTGTCACATAACCCAACTTCAAACTATACTACTGCACTGTGTAACCAAAATAGCATGGTACTGGTACAAAAACAGACCTGTAGATCGATGGAACAGAACAGAGAGCCCAGAAATAAGGCCACACACCTACAACCATCTGAACTTCAACAAAACTGACAAAAACAAGCAACGAGGAAAAGACTCCTATATTAGTCACTTCTCACACTGTTGTAAAGAACTGCCCAAGACTGGGTAATTTACAAACAAGAGAGGTTTAATTGTCTCATGCTTCCATATGGCTGGGAAGGCATCAGGAAACTTACAATCATGACAGAAGGGGAAAGAAGCACGTTTTACATGGCAGCAGGAGAGAGAGGACTGTGAGAGCACCGGAAAAACTACCATTTATAAAACCATCAGTGCTTGCAAGAATTCACTCACTATCATGAGAACAGCACGAGTAACACTGCCCCTATAATTCAATTACTTCCCTCCCTCGACATGGGGATTACAGGACCCTCCCTCAATACGTGGGGATTACAATTCAAGATGAGATTTGGGTGGGGACATAGAGCCAAACATATTAACTCCATATTCAATAAATGGTTCTGGGATAGCTGGTTTGCTGTATGCAGAAGACTAAGGCTGGACATTTTCCTTACACCATATACAAAAATAAACTCAAGATGGATTAAAAACAAAGGTAAAACCCCAAACCATAAAAACCCTGGAAGAAAACCTAGGCAATGCCATCTGGGATATAGACACAGGTAAAGATTTCATGACAAAGTCACCAAAAGCAATTGCTACAAAAACAAAAATTGACAAGTGGGATCTAATTACAATTAAGAGCTTCTGCACAGCAAAAGAAACTATTAACAGAGGAAACAGATCTACCAAAGGGGAGAAAATATTTGTGAACTATGCATTTGACAAAAGTCTAATATCCAGCATCTATAAGGAACTTAAATAAATTTACAAAAGGAAAACAAACAACCCCATTAAAAAGTGGGCAAAGGACATGAACAGACACTTTTCAAAAGAAGATACATGCAGCCAACAAGCATATGAAAAAAGTTCAATATCACTGATTATCAGAGACATGCAAATCAAAACCACAATGAGATACTATCTCACACCAGTCAGAATGGCTATTATTAAACAATCATAAAGTAGCAGATGTTGGTGAGGTTGTGGAGGAAAGGGAGCACTTATATACTGTTGGTGGGAGTGTGAACTAGTTCAACCATTGTGGGGAGCAGTGTGGCAATTTCCCAAAAAACTAAAAGCAGAACTACCCATTCGATACAGCAATCCCATTACTGGGTATATAACCAGAGGAATATAAAGCATTCTACCATAAAGACACATGAATGTAAATGTTCACTGCAGTACTATTCACAATGGCGAAGACATGGAATCAATCTGAATGCCCATCAATGACCAACTGGACAAAGAAAATGTGGGACATGTACACCATGGAATAATATGCAGCCATAAAAAGGAGCAAGATCATATATGTTGTGGGAATGTGGATAGAGCTAAAGACTATTATCCTTAGCCAAGTAGTGTAGGAACAGAAAACCAAATACCACATGTTCTCACTACTAAGTGGGAGCTAAATGATGAGAACTCGTGTATACAAAGAAGGGAACAACAACAGACACTGGAGTCTACTTGAGGGCAGGGAGGAGAGAGAAGAGCAGAAAAGATAACTATTGAGCACTGGGTTTAACAGCTGGGTGATGAAATAATCTGTGACACAAGATTGCCTATGTAACAAATCTCCACATGTACCCCCTAATCTAAAATAAAAGTTTAAAAAATAATAATAAAATGTTTTTTAAAAAAATGATAAGTATCACGATTTGGAATGCATACTCAAAGGTACACTTTTTCCATTTGGGCATACATGTCTTTAGAAGAAGTTTTTTGACTACAACAGACATTAAAATCAAGTACTATTCAAATAATTTTAAAAATAGGTTTCAAATTTCTGTATCACGAAATGCTACACCAAGTTTTTATATTAGAGTGAAGCATTTGATCACATAATGATTAAAGGCTTAAAATAATGTACTTATCCAGAACCAGGATTCAGCAGCTCAAGGCTCCTGGTCTCCCACAACAATTCTCAATATGAACTGCCTATTCTCTTCTTTCTACAACCCAGCTTCTAGACAGTGGCTGGTTACTCTTGCTGATCACCTAGCAAGTGATCTGCAACCCTTTATATGTATCACCACTGGTTAAAAAAAAATTGAGTATGTACTTCCATTTATTTGTTTATAAGTTACACACATGTGCTATTCTTCAGACAAATCATCTGTATGACGTAACATATACAAAAGTCAAAATTTTAAGTCACGAGAGATTCTGCAATGTAAGTGGCATTACCCTTTAAAAATGTCATAGTCATGAAAGAAAGGGAGATTTAGGAACTGTTCCAAGTTGGAGTAACAAATGTATGACCCTGGATTGGATTCTGAACCTCTAAAGAAAATTTTGGAAAAAACAAGTAATGTTTGAATGGGATCTGTGGATTAGATGGTACTGTTAGATAAATGTTGATTTCATAATTTTGATTTTGGAACTGTAAATACATGCCAAATATTAAGAGATTTTGTCTGCAACTTATTTTCAAGTGGCACAGGGGGGAAAAACCTACAGTGATGTGATATTGTGTGTGTGTGTGTGTGTGTGTGTGTAGAGGAATAAAGAAAGAGGATGCAAATATGGACAATGCTAACAACTGGGAAATCTGGCTGAAGGAGATCCACAGCTCTTGGGCCCTTTGTATTACTTTTGGCACTTCTCTGTAAATTTCAAATTGTTTCAAAACAAAAAAGGTAAACAATTAATATAAATCAAACAAAACAAAAACATCCTTTAAAAAGATGAGATAAGCTTGGGCAACATAGCAAGACACCATTTTTACAAAAAATAAAAAAGTAAAATTAGTCTGGTGTGGTGGCATGCAGCTGTAGTCCCAGCTACTCGTGAAGCTGAGACAGCAGGACCGTTTGAGCCCAGGAATTCAAGACTACAGTGAGCTATGATCACACTTCTGCACTATAGCTTGGGTGACAGAGTGATTGTGTAATTCTCCTTCCTTATGAAACTGTTCCAGAAGAAAACCTTTAGTGATCTTTTTATTAATTAAAAAAAATAAAGTTTCCAAATTGTAAAACCAGCTCTACTCTTAAAACATTAGATTTAATAATTTAAAAGTGACTTTTTGTAGGTTAACATTTAATATTTGAGATTTAATGAATTATAAATAATTTAACAAATACCTTTAATTGCTACTCAGGGCTGTTCAAAAGATTTAAATTATTTAATTTATTAAAGCAATGTTTGGGCAGGGCATGGTGGCTCACACCTATAATCCCAGCACTTTGGGAGGCCAAGGTGAGTGGATTGCCTGAAGCCAGGAGTTAGAGACCAGCCTGGCCAACATGGTGAAACCCCGTCTCTACTAAAAATACAAAGATTAGCTGGGTATGGTGGTGGGTGCCTGTAATCCCAGCTACTCGGGAGGCTGAGGCAGAGAACTGCTTGAACCTAGAAGGCGGAGGTTGCAGTGAGCTGAGATCGCACCACTGCAGTACAGCCTGGGTGACAGAGCAAGACTCTATCTCAAAAAAAAAAAAAAAAAAAAAAAAAAAGGTAATGTTTATATTTTCTCAAGAAATAAAATAGAAATGATTTCCTATTAGATGTTCCAAATCTTGATCATATCTAATCATTTTCCACATTCTTGGTGTCCTCTCTGTCAAAATAGAAGTAACATCCTAGGAGTATTCAAGATACGAATTACTATGTAGGAGAATGTGATAACAGTTTGGGCTGCAAAAAGAATTGTTCTTTCTTAAACTGTTCCTTTACCTCATCTTCATTCTGGTCCCAAAAGCACGGTAAAATGATGCAGCAGTTATTATTTAGCAACCAGTGTCATATAATAATTCCCTGCTGTCTCCTTCTTTCAGCTACCTCCTTCTTTCACCTTTTCTGATTGCTTCTGATTCATAAAAGGGAAAGCATTCCATCAAGAAAAACACAGGGGGCATGAAGGGAGTGTTCACTGACTTAAGAAAAGCATGTGAATGATGAGTACATGGTCACTTTGATTACACAAGCAGACCAAAACATACATGCAGATAAACATTACGCTTTTATTTGAGCATTTATATTTCACCAGAATGTGATACAAATTGCAGTGAGGACTTGTGTATTTCTGAAATAAAGTCCTTGACGTTGCAGTATTTCTCTCAACAGCAACATTCCCCAAATGCAGACAACCATTTAATGTAGGTACCTACAAATGGCCAAATTCCTGCCAAAGTCTGTCCCAAATCTACTACATACAAGATGTTGCCGAGTACTGTGTTCTACATAGAGAATTAGCTAAAAGAGAAAGCTATGTATACTAAGTCACTATTCAGCAGTTTGCCCATGCACAGGTAATGAATAATGAGTATCATCAATGAATACTCATACATGGATACAGAAGACCAAAGTATCTTTGAGAATATCCCACAAACAAGGGCAAACTAAGACTCTTGAACACATATACACAAAGCCACTTTTGCTCCACACAGAATAACCTTACACAGTAGTATCTCACTTATCCATGGTTTCAGGTATCAGTGGCAAAAAGCAGGGTGAGTACAGTACAATAAGATATTTTGAGAAAGGGAGCGAGAGAGAGATCACATTCACATAACTTTTAGAACAGTATATTGTTATCATTGTTCTATTTTATTATTAGTTACCATTATTAATCTCTTACCATGTCTAAACTATAAATTAAAGGTGTGCATAGGAAAAAACATAGTACATGTAGCATTCAGTATTATCTGAGTTTTCAGGCATCCGTTAGGGGGCTTAGAAGATATCCCTTGAGGATAAGGGAAGACACTATAATTACAAACAAGCAGTATGATCTGGCTGAGTTGTTTTTTTTTTTTTTTTTTTTTTTGAGACGGAGTCTCGCTCTGTCACCTAGACTGGAGTGCAGTGGCCGGATCTCAGCTCACTGCAAGCTCCGTCTCCTGGGTTTACGCCATTCTCCTACCTCAGCCTCCCGAGCAGCTGGGACTACAGGCGCCTGCCACCTCGCCCGGCTAGTTTTTTGTACTTTTTAGTAGAGACGGGGTTTCACCGGGTTAGCCAGGATGGTCTCGATCTCCTGACCTCGCGATCCGCCCGCCTCGGCCTCCCAAAGTGCTGGGATTACAGACTTGAGCCACCGCGCCCGGCCAGGCTGAGTTGTTAAAATTGTTATACTTTTTATATCATTTGCTTAACAGTTTTTCTATTTGAAAGTGGTAACAAAAAAGTCAAAGATTTTTTGTCAATGGTTATGTTTCCCATGATGTAAGAACTTGATGATATAAAAAGGTAAACAAGTGGGTTACAAGGCTTTTAAAAAGCCAGAATGTTGTGACTTTACACATATCAAGGAATCATAGAGAAAATTAAAAGATAATCAGCTATATGATACAGCAGAACATAGAAAATCCAAAATGTTTATTCCAGTAACAAAAGCGAGAGAAAAAGAACAAAACCTACAGTCTGTTCCTTACACTTGCCAATGACCTCCAATCAAGGACTGCCAGGAACACACCTGCAGTTGAACAAATTTGGGATTCTTGACTTGTAGCAATGGAGAACCATGTAGGTAACTATGAGGCAATCTCAGTAAGAGGTATTAGAAAGAGCTTATTAACTTATTAATAAGGATTATTATTATAATTATATTATTATTATAATTATTATTTATTGGGATTAGAGTTTGATTAGGTGAGTTGGGGAAGAGTTCCAGGAAGCAGGGCTGTGCTCTGGATTGGATAGTATCAGGAAGTGGAGTAATTCTGTAATTGGGTCTCTTATTCTTGTCTATTTTAGATGATGAGATGATTGGGGTGAAGCTAAAGCTGTCATTTTTTTTTTTTTAAACAGCAGTCAGTTATATCAGCCAGGATATGGGGATGTTTGGCCATTTTTGTGGTTTGGATAATGCTCATGTTTTTGTCTATGTTCAACCCTGACTATAGAGTGGTTTTGTTTTTGTCTTGGTCCACCATGGTCACAGAGTGGCCTTGTCCAGCGTTGGTGTTTATGTTCAGTAAAACACCACGGCCCAGCTGTGTGTGCCAGGACAGTTTCCAGCTGTCAGGGTCTCCTTTTCTCTTTTTCACACTTATAAAATGTGAAAATACTTCAGCAAAACTTCTGGGAATACTCAAGGCTCAAGATTGGGATGAGTTTTAAATAGAATATATCCCAGTATTCCTACGACATTATGATGCTCCAGGCAAATTTGCTGAACAATAATATAATTTGAAGTAGGAAATAGTTCAAGGGGTCATTGCATTCATCTCCTTGCCTCCAGGGTTGATTTCTGCATCTTAAAAGTACCTCAAATAAAAATTAAACAGTTTCTACTGGCAGGTCTGTTAGGATAACAAGGAAACTCAAATTCTGCCTCATTAAATGATAAGGTAATTTATTCTTTCTTTCTCTATAGAGATAGATGACAACCAGCCAATACCCTCTTCATGGTAACACTTTAAAACATATAAAACCTAAAACCTTTGCCTTCTCTTCTCTAGAAAAAGTAGTCTCTTTTCCCAAGGGAGCTATTTTATGTCTCTCAAGTTGGTCTGCATCTCTCCATGTGCTGCCACCACCTGAGTGTAAGCCCCTATCATGTATTATCTGGGACACTACAGTAGCTTCCTAAGTAGTCTCCCCCATCCCTTCTGGAACTGCTGCCTACCCTCTTCCACACTGCTGCCAGAGTGATCTCTCAGTTCATTTCACTAATGTGCATAAGTTTCCCCGATTTCTAAATCTAAACTAGAAATCTAAACTCCTTAATCTCACCCAGAAGGTCCTGCCTTCCGGATTTTGCACCAGTCACATTCTCCAATGCTGATCCCTCTCTGCACTCTAGCCACACCAAACATCTTTTAATTCTGGGAAATCCATGCTCCTTCAACCTCATCAGGGCCTCAGCCCATTGTCCTCCTTCCTGGAATGTGCTTTCCCTTCTTCTTTATCCAACTGACTTCTCACCATCTTCCAGGTCTCAGTTTAAACATCCTGACAACCATCCCTAGATTTGCACAGCTTCCCCCTTATTAGATGCATTCTTTGCATCCTGTACTTCATCTAGCATCCATTACAGTTATAATTAACTAATTGACATGAGTTGCTTGTCTCCAAAAGACAGAGACAGCCTCTATCCCATTCATTACCATCTCCTCAAGGCCCACTTAGGGGAGTGATTTCATTGGGTATGCACTCAATAAATATTTGCAAAAGAAATGACCAAATGCATTTAATAATTTATGGCCTGAGCCCTCTTCAATTTCTACACATTACCCTTAAAACTAAAAATATCACTTAAAAGTGGCCTAACATTGTGAATACAGCAGTGGAATTTTATCCAGGACCCCATAGGTCCCATTTACATTAGAAATAATAATGCCACTGCATGGTATTGGGTGATTGACACATTTATTTACATCACCAGTTCATTCCACCAATGACTAAAGACAACATAGTAACTTATACTATTATTGACCATAATTCAGATTATTGTGCCCAAGCCCTGACTTATGGTAAAGTCCCTTTGTTAGGATCTTCTACTCTTTTTTTATTTATTAACTATATTAATAATTAAAGTGTTATAATCAATATTCATTATTATATGAGGCTCTTTTCATATGTAATTAATTTAATTAATAATTATTGGAAATTATTATCACCATTTTACAGATGAGAAACTGAGGCCACATAGCTAGATGAAGCTAGGATTCAAATCCAGATTTTCTGATGCCAAGTCTGCTCCATTAAAATAAGCCTCTACAAACCAGGAGGCTTCCTAGTTGGTGATGGGGATCCTGATACCCACTTAAGTCTGGCAGGCCTCCTTCCTGAGACTGGACATCTCCTTCCTATAACCCAGCAGAAAAGTGATGGTCTAACTGCATATGTGCAAATTTCCTTGCTTTAATAATTTTCCCTGCCTGGTTGTTAATGAACTGCTACCTGGAAGTGCTTGCTGCTATGTCCTAATCACCAGGCCTGACCTCCTTATTCTGACAACCACCTGAGCTGCTTCTATGGTTATTCTAACCTTAAGACGTTGTACCTGGAGCTGCCTGGCTCTTCTGGCCTGCACCACCTGTCATAGCAGCTTAGCTGCCAGCTTCCTAGGCACTAGTCCAGGTCTAGCTTTTCAATGTTCCTACAGACTCCAATATATAAACGATACAATATAGTCCAATGTCAAAATAAAGGATTGGAAGAAGACAATGGGCAGAAAAGAATAGACAAATATTGATGGGAAGGATTCTACAGAAAGGTTGAGAAAGAAAATTCACCTTCAATCAGGTAAGGAGCTAGATTGCAAAGGTCCTTGAATGCCCTAAGTATGTGTTTCCTAAACCTAAAATTATTTGTGTAAACCCATCACATCGATAAACTACCTTTAATATATTTTTTAAATTGATTCACTTTTTCTGCCAAAATAAATTTATTTCAAAAGGAAATTTATACCATCACTTTTATATCACTATAAATACTGGTTATATTTTTAAAATATACAATAGACTCAAAATTTAAAAATACGCTTTCAGGCATCACTTATCATCACCTCACATACCAACATTGGTATGCCGGACGCACTTTGGTAAACACCAACCCAAATACTTGTAATTAGCAAATGCATGACTCTCCTGAGTAACAAGGTCATACCTTCTCCTTTCTTCTTCTCACCGGCACCACCTCCCCCATTCAACCTTCTTAAAAGAGCTTTATGTACTTACTTTCTCCAATTCCTTTCCTCCCACCTTCTCTTAAACCCACTTCAATCTGGCTTTTACCCCTACAACTCCACCACTTGGCTTCTAAGATCCTGCTTTTCTTCAGTTTTTCCTGCCTTACTGAACACTCTTCAACTTTCTTCACTGGTTTCTCCTTTCTCTTCAATCTCTTAATGTTGGTGAGCCCACCAACTTAATGTTGGTGTCCTGAAGCTTCTTCCCTTCTCTGTCCATACTAATTGCCTTGCTTATCCACTTCATTCATGTGACCTTAAATTTGTTAAATAAAATTATGTGCTATCCAATGACTCCCAGTTTTTTTCTCCAGCTCAGATCTCTCTCCTGAACCCCAAGAGTATATACCGCCTACCTGACACCTATGCTTGCATATGTGGCAAATCTCTCACATTTAACATGATCAAATCTGAGCTCTCAATCTTTGCCCTCAGACTTACTGTACTCACAAGTCTTTCCCATCTCAGCTGACAGCAGCTCCATCTAAAATTCTACCATTTCTTACGCAAATCTTTGCTCCCATCCTGGCCTGAGACATCATCATCTCTCTGTTGAAAACTGCAATTAGCTTTACCTTGCTTCTTTCCACAGTAAAGTTGCAACACAGAAGGCTTTTAAAATGTAAGTTAGATCATATCACTTCTCTGCTTAAAATCCTTAGTGGTTTCTCACCTTATTCAGAAAAACAGAAACAAAATCTTTACAATGGCCTACAAAGTCTTAGATTTTCTACCTCCCTGATATTTCTCTCACCTCCTCTCCTCTATCCTCTTCCTTCACTCTCCTCTAGCCACAGCGGCTCATACATGTCATGTATTGTCACTAATCCTCAAAGGCTATTATTATTCCCATTTTGAAGATGAAGAAACTAGAGCCCAGAGAGGTTCAGCTCCTTGGCTAAGGTCAACAGGAAAGGCCAGGATTTAAAGTCCATTTAACTCTGAGATATGCCTCTTGATTATATCATGCAGTCTCATATTAACCTTTTTGTCTTCTAATATAGATGCAAATACATACTGGAATTTTATTATGACAAGTGTGAGATTTCATACCAGTAGAGAATTGGTGTTGGAACAAATGAACACACACCTGGAAAAGAAAAAGTAAGCTAAATCCCTTCTCACTTTTATACCAAATTGAATTCCAGGTAGAGCAAAGATTTGACTATTAAAGTGAATCCATCAAATTTCTAGAACAAATCACAAGTGGAATTATTTATAATATTAGAGGGGAAAGGTCTTTATGAGCAGAAACCCAGAAACACAAATCCAGAAGCACAAAAATGAAAGATTGATATAACCAGTTCATAAATATTTAAAACTGTTACATGGCAAAATACCATAAACAAAGTCCAAGACAACTAATGGGAAAAATTATTTGTAATGTACATGGATGTCAGACAAATAGCTAATTTCCTTAATTTACTAAGAGCTAGTAAAAAAGACAATAAGAAAAAGACAAACAGTCCACTTTTAAATAGGCAGAGATACACACAAGCAGTTTACAGGAAAATAAAAGGACAGCTTGAATCAACTTAAATTGAGATTTTTCCCAATGGCGCTCTGGGCCCTGTAGCCCTCTCAGGTGGTGGTAGATTCATTCCTTGGACCTTTGGACCTCTTCCAGGCCGTTACTCCTCCCCTCACCTTTTCCTGTTTATAACTCTTTCAAGTCACTCACCACATTCAGCTGTGACTTGGCAAGTGACTCACCATCAATCCCTGTCATAAATGCCAGGGGACCTCAGTGTCCATACAGGCAATCAATCAAATAAATGACCTCCTAGATCCTTGTCTTCTTCATCTCCAGTGTCCTTCTTTTTACCCTCCTCACCCACTCCAATGGGACACCTTGAACTTTTCATTTTCTGTAACTGCTCCTCCTCAAAATTTTCTATTTCAGACAACCCAGGCTCTTCTAATAATAGACTTTCTTTCTAATTTGTATCGTCAACTTTATCAGAACTTCAAGTTTATGAATACTTCTATTTTCTTTCAAGTCATTAGTCCTAACCACCCACCAGCTTTTTTTTTTCACTTGCTTACTTACCCATCTTAAATTCCATGAACCATTATTTCAGTAATATTCTTGCCAATACCCTAAAATTACCCTCTGTCCTTCTCTCCCAGGCCTGCACCAACCCAGGTACTTTTTTTTTTATGCCTACAATCTATCACCAAGCATTAATGGAGGAAGCAATTAGGTCTCATTTTATATTAATAAATAATGGTTCTCCCTACCTATAGTCACATCTCAGGCCACTTCTTATTATTTCAGAGAAGACTTCCCAGATCCCCCTGGCTAAGTTGCTACCCTGTTACATATACTCTCGCAGTACTGTGTTCCTCTTTTTCATCACATTTATCAGAATTGCAATTTTATATTTATCTTACATTCTCGGATAAACATCTGTCTTCACCATGGGACTGTAAGGCTCATGAAGATGACACTAGCTGGGAAGATTTTCACTTTTCATTTTATTCTATTTTGTACTGTTTGAATGTTGTAGCCATCTATTAAAGGATTTTTTTAGAGGTAAAATCATGTCTCATACAAACTAAAATAAATTGATGTCAGAATTTGATTTAACTCATCAATTATTGAGAAAATCAGTAAGATGTTATAACTAGTTCAAAGGAGAATTCTAACAATCATGTGAATATGGAAAATCAGGAATGCTAAAATGAATTTGTAAATAGCTGAAAAATAGATCTATCCTCAGGAAAATAATTAATTGAATTCTAGTGGACACAATCATCTGCATTTCTATGGACAAAAAAATCATTTGCATTATTACCAATTTTCTACAATATATAAAGTTGTAAAATAGCTCCAAAACAATGAAAGGCTGAGATAAGCTGGAAGAGCACACTCAAGATGATACATAGTAATATTTTTTAACTACTTTAAAATTTTTCACAATTTTTCTTGCTAGATCTATGTATGTTTATTATATGCTAAAAGGTAAATAAATGATTACCTAATTTTTAATAATGTCAGCAAAAGTTATCTACGTAGAAGATTATGGTATACCCTTCTATATGTGTTTATATACCAGAAAACTCATAAATTTAAATAAGTAATTAGATCATCTGTGTCTTTATTTACTTCTTATTTTACGTTAAGCATAATATACTACAACATATGATTACTTGTATAAGTTATTGGTCCACCTAAAATTATTCCTCCCTACCAAATTTGCACTTATGTATGCCATTGTGATAAAGCAATTGGTAGAAATCAAAATCACTACTATACGTTAAAACAGTGCTAGGTGTATATTTAGAATTAACACCAAAACTATTGTATGCTTGTTGTTTATTTTTAAAGACAAGAATTATCTATACCCACACAATGCTCTTAATTTGCCTGGCAATAATTACTCCAGTGTTCCCCTTCTTTCAGATGAAAAAAAAAATTCAAAAGGTGACTACCCACAATTTGTATAACATAAAGAAAAGGAAAAGTAGCAATTTCCACAGACTATTATTCTTAATTAAAATTTTTATTGAACTAATTTTAGATTCTCATGTAACTGTAAAAAATAATACTAAGAAATCCCCCTCACACTTTGCCCAATTTACCCTATTGGTAGCATTTTGCAAAACTATCATATAATATCCAGGATATTGACATTGAAATCTTAGATTTCCTCAGTTTGACCAGCATCCATCTGTTTTGTGTGTTGTGTGTATGTGTGTATGTGTGTGTGTGTGTAAGTTATATTATTGCCTGTGTAGGCTTATATATCCACTACCACAGTGGAGATAAACCACAAGGGCCTAAATGTAAGAAGTAAAACTACAAAACTGTTAAAAGAAAATATAGATATAAATCTTTGTAACTTTGTATTAGTCAATGACTTCTGAGAGATGACATCAAAACCACAAGGAACAGCAAATAAATAAATCAATAATAATTGAGAATTAAATTTTCAATAAAGTTATGGAAATTTAAAATTTTGTGCTTCAAAGTACGCCATTAAGAAAGTGAAAGAACCAGGCATGTGGTTTGAGCCTATAATCCCAGCTAGGTAGGAGGCTGAGGTGGGAGGATACCTTGAAGCCAGGAGTTTGAGCAACAGAGGGAGACTTTGACTCTAAAAAAAAACAAAACAACAAAAAAAGGTCGGGTGTGGTGGCTCATGCCTGTAATCCCAGTACTCTGGAAGGCTGAGGCGGGTGGATCACCTGAGGTCAGGACTTCGAGTAAAAATCATAAAATCTGCACATAGTAATAAATGTTAGGAACAAGGCAGTTAAAGATTAGTAACAACCAGTTTTATTGGGATTTTAGGAACTTGCAGGGGAGAATGTGAGTGCTCGTTATATTTTATATATATCATAAAGTTAAAATTAACGAAAGTAGAAATAACATGCATTCACGTGTTGAAAAACCCTGATAGTAATGCAGCTACAAATATTCACTGTCATTTGAGAGCAAGATTTTTAAGAAGTTAAAATTATTTGAATTACGCCATAACTATTCTAAACATCTACTAAATTAAACAAAGAATTTTGACTAATTGGGTACCCTTTCATAGGTTCTTCTCAGTTTGTCAGCTAGATGACATGTTCCTACACTGTACTTTGCTGATATAATTAAACTATGGATTATCTCTGAATTAGGCTGGGTACCACTGTGATATAATAAAAGGGAGAAGTAGCAGAACATAGTCTAGTTGTTAATAGCATGGACTTTGGAGCCAGGCTTCCTGGGTTCAAACTCCAGTCCACCATTTAGTACTCTTTGAAATATGCCTATTTTTGTTCAAAAAGGAATATATGCACTCTTCTTGGGAACAGCTGTAGTTTCCACAATATTTTAAAAGAGCTGTTGATTCCAACAGGAATTTAGTTCCCTAAAATCAGCCGCAGTAGAACATTTTGATGTACGAAAGTTATTCATGCTAGGACTCCGGTGGTATTTTCCCTCACTGCCCCTAAATTCAGCCATTTCTATTCTTGAAGGCTCTATAATAAACACTTGATTTGAAGTCTGATCCATTTTTAAATCAGGAATGGGGAAGACACCCCTCAAAAAGTCAGAACCTCCAAGCCTTCGGTCAGGGCCAACTATATAATCTCTGTGGGCCGATGTGAAATGAAAATATGACGCTCCTTGCTAAAAATGCAAGACAAAAACCTTCAGCTTACCGATAAGTAGAGAAAGACTGAAAAGAAAAGGAATTGTGGAATGTCTTACTTTTCCTTTTCCTTTCACGCCATCACTTTTAGTGTAAGTGGTTAGCAAATATAATAAGGTTGGTTGGGCATGGTGGCTTAGCCAGTAATCCCACTTTGGGAGGCTGAGGCAGGCGAATCACTAGAGCTCAGGAGTTTGAGACCAGTCTACGCAACATGGCAAAACCCTGTCTCTACAAAAAAATACAAAAATTAGTGGGGCGTGGTAGTGGGTACCTGTAATCCCAGCTACCTAGGAGGCTGGGGCAGGAGAACTGCTTGAACCTGGGAGGTGGAGACTGCAGTGAGCAGAGATCGTGTCACTGCACTCCAACCTGGGAGACAGAGCAAAACTCCGTCTCAAAGAAAATAATAATAATTTCAAGACGGCAAGGGTAGGTCCTTCTGAGCACTTTGTATTTAGGTTCCTAACTACAAAATAAGTGGTTCATGGAAGCCATTTAGTGAGCATCCTGAACACTGTATGACATGGGACAAAAAAACAGTGACAGACACGCATTGCATGAATCACATCTGCTCACAAGATTGCTCCATTGCCTCATCAGACATAACTTACAAAACATAAGTTCAAATATAAACTACTAAGCATTTCAAGATGGCCACAGCAGAGCATTAAACCAAATGCACAGCCCTTCTAAGCACCGGTTGCCTGCTGATGAAGCTGGCCCTACTCTCTGCTCTCACTTTCCACTTCATACTCTTCTGACCTCAAACAACAAAAAAGCTCTCTGCCCATTCCTTCTTGATGCTTCTGCACATATAAGCCACATTGCCCAGTGGCAGTAAACTGAGGATTAATGGAGTTGGTCTGGTTAACTTGGAAAACAAGGGAGTTGTTGGCTGGAGAAGGGTGTTTCAGCCTCTTCCACTCAAGCTAGGACCGGTCCCTAGATTAGAGCAAGCACGTGTTAGCTACCTTTAAAAAACAACAACACACCTTCATAAAGAATGCCTAGATTCAAAGCATTTGTTACGTTTTCATTTGTTCCTTTATTGTCCCAGTGAATATTTACTACCTACTTCAAATTGCAACGAGATGCTGACAATTTAGCTATCGATAAAGCAGATGTAGTTCCTGCCCTTATTCAGCTTCAAGAAACAGGCAATGAACGACAAGTCAGTGTCACAAGGAATACTCCAAAAATGCAGGGCACTAAGAAAGTGTAAAACAGATACTAAGGGGCTTTAGGGTCAGGTAAGTCTTTCTGGAAGAATTAATCTGTACAGTGAAACTTCAGTATACATATGAGAAAGTCAGGCCAAGGGAAAGACTGTTCTTGACAGAACGGTATTGGCAAAAGTGGCAAGAATTTTAAGAAAATGTACAAGTGGTGGAACCAGGAATCGTGGGGCTCTTTAAGGACAAAATATCTTAAAGGAGTTTGAACTTCACCTTAAATGCAATAGGGAGCCACTGTCAAGTTTCCTATTTGATACTTGTTTTGTAAAAATATTACTCTATGAAGAATATAGGGAGTCTGCGGTCAGAGTGGGTACTAGTGCCATTTTGGGAATAAGATTAGGCTGGAAGCTGGATTGGGGGGAAAAAAGTGGGCATGAGAGAAACTTGGAAAGTAGAGTTGAGAAGACCGTGTGACTGACTGGACGGGCAAAGGTTAAGAGAGGATAAAGAATCATTAAGGATGATTTATCAGGTTTCTAGTCGGTAACTGGATGAATGTTGATGCCATTTCTCGAGAAGAGTTAAAGAGCCAGAGGTAGCCGGCAAAGAGAAACATGGAGCTCCAATTTTCAGGTATCTGCAGTTTCCCTAATACCTCTTTAATCCAGAATTTGCTCCTTGCTTTGGTTTTAATTCCCCTAAAAGCTGCTTCCGTGTTGCAATCTGGCTGACCGCTTTAACAGGCAACCAAAGAGATTCTTCTCACAGGAGGAAGGCTTTGAGCACAACCTGGGACACTGGAAGCTTTCAGACTGAAGAAACAGGAAGCTTTGGACTACCGATCACACCCCGTCTTAAAGGTTTCGGAGTGACTCCACCCGCAAAAATCGCCACATCTCTGAGGAAAAGGTCCCGGGAGGTCGCCGCGACCCGACCACCAGCTCCGCCCCCGGGCCCGATGGATGCCCGGATGTGGACGTGAGCGAGTTTGCGCCGCGTGACGTCACCTGGTGGGGCGGGACTCTGCCAGCGCCGGTTGGTGTTGGGTGCACGTGACCGCCTCCCAGCCAACCAATGGAGGAACGAGGCGGAAAATTTCGAATGTGGCGACGGTAGTTCCAGGCGACGGGGTACGGTCCTGGAGGGCTCATTGCGAGTGGCTCGCGCGAGAGAGCCTCGAAGAGCCTTGAAATGTGAGAAGGAGGAAGATAGCTCTTGCAGAAGTAGTGGCCAAGGTATGGTTCTGGACCAGCCCCACCTCCCCTCGGCTTTCCGCCTCCTGAAGGAGGAGGAAGTAGGTTTTAAGGTGGGAAACAAGGGCGTAGTGATCCGTGTTTGACTTCCCTTGGGTTCTCAATACCGTTCTAAATTCGGTGGCCGAAAGCTCGGGCTCTGGAGTCCCACTGGCCGCGCGCTTTTCGCGGTTCAGCCACTCGATCTGCCCGTTCAGATGTTCTGTCTTCCTCTTATGTTAAATAAATGGAGACCCTAATATCCTACTTTGCAAAATTGTGTAGATTAAGTGATGTGCAAATAAAGCTTTTTACGGTAGTTAAAAGCCTGGCTCAACGCAAGAAAATTGACAGCAGTTCTTTGTGCAGCGTGATACCGTTGACGTCCTCATTGTCCAGGCCATTCTCTTCCTCACTTACCCTGAAGAGGCCGGCACTGACTAGTGTCCTACCTGGCTGTCTTCGCAGCAGAACTGATTGGATAATTATGAACGGAGATCAAATATGCTAGGTTCTTTTGAATCCAGAGCGGCACGCGAGTACTCTACAGATTGAGACCGTCATCTCGCGCTGTAGCCTGTCTGTGCTTTCATTCCTTCTGTCTACCACACCCCCTACTAACACCATCGCCTAATTTAGACAGGATATAAAACTTTTGATATGGAAAGTTTCTTTTGTGATTTTAGCTTGATTAAAAGTAATAAGGAAAACTTTAAAATACCTTAACTAAACTAGATCAGTAACTTAATCTGTATGACTCTCAAACATCTCCAATTCTAACTTAATTGTGTAAAACAACCCCTTTACCATTACTGCTTTTAAAAATAGCTATCCTATCTCTGCTAGGAACCTCCCAGTATATATTGTATATACCTTGGTAGAAAGTTCTTAATCTATAATATCTGTATTTAAGATTCCAGACACTGCATAGAGGAAAATAAGGCCTGGAGAACATAAGAAAGTGTAAGGTTTAGGAAAATGTTTGACTATCTTAGAGAAGGTAGCGCTATCCTTTGTGGTGAAAATTGTATGCATACATTATTATTGGAAACAAGTTTTTTTTCAATTTTAAGATATTCAAAGTGCAATCTAGAGTAAAAGATGTTTCTGAAAAGTGGTTTGACATGTTTAGTAGCATGCTAAAACCTACCTGACTTACAACATTGAAAGATTAAGTATACTTATGTATTTAATACGCAGCGTTTAACTGTATGTACAACAATATTTTATGTCTGATTTGTTATGTTCATAATTCACTGGGAGTTAACAGCCCTAAGTTTTAGCCATACTTTGAGAATACTGGAGTGTTCTTCTGCCCAAGTTCCTGCTCTAGCTCTGTAATTGTTACAATAGCCTAATAAAATTGTATGTAGTGCTACATAGTTTAAACCTCTAAGGATCACCTTGACTTTCTTGAGAGTGTGTGTATATCATAAGCGATAATTAGGTTAAAATTATCTAATTATGGAAAAATAGTTGAATGACCTAATGTGATGAATTAATCATTAAAGAAGAGCTGGAAAACAAAACCCAGATATATAATTGCCTCAGAACTAATGCTGTAAGCCTAAGCACTAAAAGTTGGTCCTAAACATTTTCTTTAAGAAGCATAAATAATAATGGCATCAAGATATAATAATAAGCATTTTCAGTAGTGTCTGGCATATATGCCACAGTGAGTATTTGTTAAAGAGTGAATAAGTGGCATATTGTGGAATCTTTGGGTTGGAAATCTATATTCAATAAAACTTTTCTATAAAGTGCCTGAGGAGGAAGAGAGAACAAAGGGGAAAATTTATGTTATCAAGTTAGTTAACTATCTACTTTGAGCTAATTCTACAGTTTAGTCTATTTAATGCATTCTTTGTGAACAGCCTATGTTTTTTAAAGTTTTATATTTGATAATATTCTCTCTGAGAAAAATTATTTTTTATTGTTTAGGCAAAAGATGGCCAAGGAAAGATGCCTGAAGAAGTCCTTTCAAGATAGTCTTGAAGACATAAAGAAGCGAATGAAAGAGAAAAGGAATAAAAACTTGGCAGAGATTGGCAAACGCAGGTCTTTTATAGCTGCACCATGCCAAATAATCAGTAAGAGATTTTTATGTTGTCCTTTTATATCACTTTTAAGTTTAGATTTAATAACTGATAAATTTTTTTATCCTCTTTTAGCCAACACTTCTACACTGCTGAAAAATTACCAAGACAACAACAAAATGTTAGTTTTAGCTTTGGAAAATGAAAAATCCAAAGTGAGAGAAGCCCAAGATATCATCCTACAGCTGAGAAAAGAATGTTACTATCTCACATGGCAGCTATATGCATTGAAAGGAAAACTTACATCACAACAAATAGAAGAACCTGCTCAGGTATTTTCATTACTGAGGCCGAATTTCTTAGTTTAGTTAAGCCATGAATAAGTAGTTTAGATCAATTATTTTATTTAAATGAATTACTGATAGCTCAGTTATGCATGAATTGTTTAAAACATCCTTCTTTGGTGCTTCAGAGCGCAGCTATTGCATTTGGCCAGTTAAGAAAGCTTCAAGCATATAGGTGATTGAAGCCTGTTCCTGCCTATTTCATTCGTAAAGCAGGTAGCAAGACAGGTTGCAGAAGACATAGTTTTAGCCTTTTGCATTGCTGGTCTATTTGAATGTTCAACTAAGTGAGTCAAAGATAGTGCAACTAAGCTAAAGATATAAAAGTGGTAGTTGAAGTGGACTCATCCAAAAGTTTTAATCAATGCTATCTTAGCTTTTACCTTAGCCTTTTGTTTTGCTATATCCAGTGGGGTTTTATAAGAACTACCTTTATTTAGGACATAGGGAGTATTTAAGTGCTTTTTGGAGAATCGTTTTTACCTACTGGTTGGCTAAGTAGAGAAGACTGTTCACTCACAGACAAGTAAGATCATAAACATTTTGCTGCTCAAATTTTCAATCTGATTCTCTTTTTGTCTAAGATTGTAAAGAAGGTGTTCAAATATGGTCCTGCTAGCCAAAATATAACAGATATGGAGAAGGTTTGCTTTAGGATATTCTTTGTGTCTTGCTGTACCATTGTGTATCATTGTGTATACAGTAATGTGTGTCATTACTTATGAAAAAAGTAATGATGAGCTAGTTTATTTATCCCTTTTTCCAGTAGCCACTGCCAGGGAAATGGGGCAGAGAAAGAAAAAAAGCAGTGGTGAGTGTCAGGCGTACAGAACATTGAAATTCTTCCCAGTGGCCATTGCTTCGCTATACCAGTGAAAACATTTGAGTTGGCACTTAGACCGGAAGGTCAGATAAGAAAGTGAGAACATAATGATTAGGGGAGGGATATTGGGGGTGGGAGGAGGTGGACGGGTAATTGAAAATGGAATTAATGTCACTTCTCCATTGACAGGAGAAGTCAGTGAAAGAGTTCTTGCTTCACTCCCTATTGATTCCTTATTTTTTTTCCTCCATGTGATTAAGACACGTGTAATATATATGTATATATACACATAGACAATAAGTACATATATGGTATATTTGAGAACTGCCTCTATAAAGATTAGGATTCATGGGAGGTTTATGTGTGTGTGTGTGTGTGTGTGTGTGTATATATTTTTTTTTTTTTTTTTTTTTTTTTTTTGAGACAGAGTCTTGCTCTGTCGCCAGGCTGGAGTACAGTGGTGCAGTCTCAGCTCACTGGAGCCCCTGCCTCCTGGGGTCAAGCGATTCTTGTGCCTCAGCCTCCCGAGAGCTGGGATTACAGGCATGTGCCACCACACCTGGCTAATTTTTATATTTTTAGTAGACAGGGTTTTGCCATGTTGGTCAGGTGTCTTGAACTCCTGGCCTCAAGTGACCCACCCACCTCAGCCTCCTAAAGTGCTAGGATTACAGGCGTGAGCCACTGTGCTAGGCGTGGTAGATTACTTTTTTTTTTCCCCCAGAATGTAATCTTTTCTAATTTTGTATTTTCCTTGTTCAGTCAATTAGTAGGGGGAAACAGTTCCTTTAAAGGCATTTGAATCTTCCTCCTCCTTTTACAAAGTTTTTGCTGAAAAACAGAAATAGTAGGAAGCGAATACTCGATGAGATAATTACAAAAGCAGTTGGGAAAAAATCCTATTACTGCAGCTCAGTGGTTTTTGAGTATTTATTAAAAACATTGTTAGTTGCTACGCAAATATATTCTTAGCATTTAGAATGTGAACATTTGTATTTTCTGCTATATACTAATTGCTTGTGTCACTCATTCTCAACCTCATTGTACACCCATGCTTCAGTGCTTATCAAATCAATTTAGCAGTGATGGAGAAGCTTAAAATGTAAAAATTTTATAAGAATGTTTTCTTGCCTAGCCTAGCAATAGTTAACGTTTAGGTAATTTTTAACAGCCTTTTTGTTCCCTAATTTTATAGATTTTTTTTAATGACTTGTTTTTAAGTTGTATTAGTATATAGTTAAATGTTCTTTTTTATTTAGCTGCATTAATATTCGTTTCAGAACATTAGCTACATTGATGTCAAATTTAAAGTTTTCATCTTTGGCCGGGGTAGGTTGGCGGGGGGACAGAGTCTCGCTGTTGCCCAACCTGGGGTGCAGTGGTGTGATCACAGCTCACTGCAGCTTTCACCTCCCAGGCTCACACACACTCAGCCTTCACCTCCCAGGTTCAAACAATCTTCCTATCTCAGCCTCCTGAGTAGGTGGGACTATGGGCATGCACTGCCACACTTGGCTAATTTTTTCTTTTTTTTTTTTTTTTTTTTTTGCCAGAGACAGGATCTTGCCATGTTGCCCAGGCTGGTCTTGAACTCCTAGTCTCAAGCAATCCTCTGGCCTTGGCCTCCCAATTTGCTGGGATTACAGGCATGAGCCACCACACCTGGCCGAAAGCTTTTAATGGAATTAAATTTCTGGTTGTTTTGTTTTTAATGAACATTTTTAGCCTATTTATTATAATGTCAACATATGTTCATCAAATTTCAGAAGATAATTCAATTAAATTAGAATTGGCTTCTTAGGAATTGAGTGAGAATTGTCACCTTCGTAACAGAGATCTACAAATCCACCTCTATACTTAGGTTTTTCATCTTCCCTCTTGTTACAGTGGCAGAATGGCCCCTGTTCCTGCTAAAGGCAAGCACCACCCCCAGCCGCTCCCTAGCCCATGCATCAGATTTTCTCTTCTCACCTCCTCTACAACTTTATTCTTGGAAGATTGTTCTCTCTTCCATATATCCCCGTCTCCACTGGATCATTTCAGTCATCATAAAGATGTGCTTTCATATCTCTTAACCTTAGAGAAGAAGAAAGTAATGAAACCTCTCCTTGTCTCATATTTATCTCCTCATTTGTTTGCTTCCCTTCACAGCAGAAGTTTTTAAAAGAAAACAGTATATTCTTCACTTCCTCAGCTTCCATTCACATTTGAAATGACTCTTTTTTTTTTTTCTTTGAGACAGGATCTCGCTCCGTTGCCTAGACTGAAGTGCAGTGGCATAATCATGGCTCACTGCAGCCTTGACCTCCCAGGCTCAAGTGCTCCTCCAAACCTCAGTCTCCTGAATAGCTGGAACACCACCACGCCCAGATACTTTTTAAACATTTTTTTGTAGAGACCACCTCACTATGTTGCCTAGGTTGGTCTTGACCTCCTGGGTTCAAGTAATCCCCCTGCTTCAGCCTCTCTAAATGCTAGGAATACAGGCATGAGGTACCACGCCTGGCCTGCAGCCACTCTGAATCTAGATTTGATCCTTACCATTCTGTTGTCACTGCATGTCAAGGTCACCACAACCTCCATGTTACCAAATTCAGTGGTAACTTCTCTTTCTTCTTGACCTTGCAGTAATAATATGTAAAACAGGGACCACTCTTTATTTGACATACTTTGATCTATTAGTTTTCATGATATTATGCTCCCCTGGTTTTTATTCTACCTTTCTGACTATTCCATGTCAGTCTCTTTTGCTGATTTCTTCCTCATTCTACCTTTAAATGTCAATTCTTGGCCAGGCACATTGACTCATGCCTGTAATCTGAGCACTTTGGGAGGCTGAGGTGAGAGGATCACTTGAGCCCAGGAGTTCAAGACCAGCCTGGGCAACACAGCGAGACTCCCATCTCTACAAAATAAAAAATAAAAATTAGCCAATTGTGGTGGCATGCACCTGTAGTCCCAGCTACTTGGGAAGCTGAGATAGGAGGATCATGTGTGCCCAGAAGTTGAAGGCTGCAGTGAGCTATGATAGCACCACTACACTTCAGCTTGGGTGACAAAGCAAGACTTTATTTCAAAAAATGAATAAATGCCAGTTGTTGTAGACTCATCTTATACCCTGTCATAGCTTTATGTACTGTCTGCTGATGCCTTCCCAGTTTACAGTACAGAATCTAAAAACAAACACATACACACGTATACACACAGCCACCATTTGCTATCTCCACTTAAAGATGTATAAGGGATCTCAAACATACCTTATATAAAGCACAACTTCCCCTTGCCTCCCCCAAAGATACTGTATACTTCCTACCTTCCTTTATAAGTCTTACTCATCTCAGTAAAGTAGCCTACTCATTTGCTTAGTCCAAAACCACAAGAGGCTTTCCTCTCCCTCATTGTTCCCACCTCCATCCCTTTTCAGTCCTTGAGCTTGACTTGTCATCTCAAGGCCTTCCACTGGGCTTCACCTCCATAGCCATGACTCTAATCTTAGCTGATACCATGTCTTGCCAGATATGCTATGATGATGTCTCAACTCTTTCTACCCCTGGCCTCTTTTAATTCAGACTGATCTTTCAAAAACTTAAATCAGTTTACTTCTTTTCTTAATATTAAGTACCTTCCCATCATACTTAGACTGAAATCTAAACTCATGGTTCTCAAGGCCCTACATTATGTGGCCTCTGCATGTATATCTCCTACTGTTCTCAGTGACTATGTTCCAGCCACAACAGCCTTTCTTTCCTAAACACAGCAAGATTTTTCTTATGTGTATTTGCTGTTTCCACTGCCTTCTTTTCCTCCTGCTCTTTCAGTGGCTGGCTCCTTTGCAGTCTTCTGATTTATATCAGATACACTCTATTTAAAAGAGCAATCCAACCTGAGTTACTCTCTATCACCTCACCCTGGATATTTCCTTCATGGCACTTATCACAATCTGAAATTTTGTACATATGTCTTCTCTTTTTAAAATTTTATTTCCCTGCACTAGAATGTAAGCTTTAAGAGGATAAGACTTACTCTGCTTTTGAGCTCTTATAGACTCAGTTCCTAGAACTATGGCATGGCACCATGGTAGACTGTCAACAAGTGCATATTGTTGAATAAGTTAATGCTTTCTTCTGAATACTTCAGTTATAACAGTGTTTTGTTTTAATACATTAACAGAACCAGGAAATATGTTCCTCTGGAATGGACCCCAATAGCAATGACAACGCCAGAAATTTATTTGTGAAGGATTTACCGTTAGTATCAAATTCTTTATTATGATTATTAATACTAAGAAAGATTTAATTCTGTGATTCATTTATGAAAGGAAATGTGCATCATGTCAACTCTTATATTTGTAGTCTGATGCTTTCTCTGCTGAGAATATATTTAAGAGAATTTGATGTGTTGAAATTCTATCACATATAGCCAAGCTAAACCCCTTTTTCTCATATTTCACTCCTTTTTTGATGCCTAGGAAAAAGAAGCCTTACCAGAATTTTTAATTCTACTTCATACTTTCCTTCAGTCATACTTTTCTGTGTACCATGTTTTTATTTTAAGAAGGATTAGCTATTGAAATGAGATGTTTTGCCAGCCCTATAAATAGTCTGGTTTGGGGGAAAAATAAATAAATAAATGAAACATCATATTTAACACAGTTGTCCCATTGTCTCGCTGATCCAGTTCATTTTTCTAGATCACCTATACCCTCGTCCCCTTCTCTTGGATCAAATGTACTTTATTTGTTTATGAATTATTAAGCTTTAATTATAAACAGTAAAATGCACAGATCACAGTTACACAGTTTGATGAGTTTGACTAATGTATATATCGTGGAACAAAAATGTCAATGAAGACATAGTGTTTTTACTATTAACATTTTGGGCCAGATAATTCTTTGTTGTAGAGGGCTGTCTGTGCATGATGGGATGTTTAGTAGCATCCATAGCCTCCACCCAATGAATCCTAGTAACATCCCTCAGGAGAACAAAAAATGACTTCAGATATTGTCACATGTTCCCTGGAGAGCATAATTGCCCTTAGATGAGAACTACTGCCATAGACAGTTCTTTCGTATGCCTTTCAAGTCCATCCCCTTCTCCACAGAAGTAACCACTAAGATGATTTCTATTGCCGTAGATTACTTTTAATCATTAGTAGTTTTTAAACTGTTGGACTTTAAGATCTGACAAACTTATGTTGTGGACAAAAAGTAAGATAAGGTAATCGCGTTTGTAGAAGTTTTCTAAAATAGTTATTAGTTACCACAGCCATTACCTAAATCTGTTTAATGTCTAGAGTGGAAAATTCTCTACAGCGAATAAAGAATAAAATTACAATTAGAATGAAACTGCCAGTAATAGTGTTAGAGTATAAAGAACACTTCATGTTTCATGAAGTAAAGAACAACATTTTTAAAGAAAATGAACAATGTTAACTTCAGAAGAGTTCAATAGTTAAGCACCATAAAAGCATATATTACAAACAAATCATAGCTCTGCTAATGATAAAGCAGGCTCCTAAAGAGTGATCAAACTACATTTTTTAAAAAACATTTTACAAATTAATTATCATTGGCTGTTTCCTTAGTTAAATGAAACTGAGTTATATAACATGTTTTCAGGTGGAACTATCCAACTTGATAGGTTAGTTCTTCAAGTAGGAGTTGAATGTCAGTCATAACAAATCAATCTCCCTATAATCAGCATAAGTGTCCTTTGGTTTCCTTTGATACAGAATAGATGTATTGATTTGAAATCGAGTTATGAAATGATACTAAAGGAAAGAAAAATTAGGAAAATACTGAATTTGTTTTTATTATATAATCATTAAATTTCTGTTTTTTCATTGGTATTTTCTAAGGCAAATTCCTCATGAAGAAACTGAACTTCCAGGACAAGGAGAGTCATTTCAAATAGAAGGTAATCAAGTGAAAATCTAAAAATATTATTAAGGGCAAGATAAGGTCTTTGAGAACAAATAATACAATTAAATTTCTCTAATTCTTTTTTTCTAAACTTTTTAAATTTGTTCATCTGGTATTCTGCTCAAAGGAAATCTGTTTATTTTACACAGAGTAATAGAGTTTTAAAATATGTTTATTATGTCAAATCTGTAATCTGAAACTTTGGCTATAACTATGGCAGCAATTTACTGATTGCTACTATGTGTCAAGCTCTGTGTTAAGCATTTTACCTGCATAATCTCACCTAACCCTCACAACAACCTAGGAATATAAGTACATTAGTCCCTTTTATAGGAACTCAAGAAGGTAAAGTATCTCATATGAAGAAGTCTAGATGTTAAGAGCTAGTATTTAAAATCAAAGTTGAACTCCAAAGCTATCCCCTTCTTACTACTTTTAAATTGATATGTCTGTGTTCTCAAATGTCAATCTCCTCCACTTGAACTAAGCTTCGAAGAAGGGATAGTATTTGAATAGCAAAACCGGACATAGCCTCACTTTTCCTTAAAATACAGATTATATTTCTTACCTGAGAAGCTTTCTAGTTATCCAAATCTTATTTTTCAAAGAACAACTTAGCTCCTACTTTCTCGTTTGTCCCACTCTGGAATATGCGGTTGTACTTCTCTGAATCTGTACTCAGTGAAACACATATTCATTTTCTTTAAACTAAGAGCACATAAAAGCCTGTTATAATTTTTTTTTTTTTTTTTTTTGAGACAGAGTCTCGCTCTGTTGCCCAGGCTTAGAGTGCAGTGGCGCAATCTCAGCTCACTATAAGCTCCACCTCCTGGGTTCACGCTATTCTCCTGCCTCAGCCTCCCAAGTAGCTGGGACTACAGGTGCCCGCCACCATGCCCAGCTAATTTTATATATATATATATATTTTTAGTAGAGACGGGGTTTCACCGTGTTAGCCAGGATGGTCTCCATCTCCTGACCTCGTGATCCGCCCGCCTCAGCCTCCCAAAGTTTGGGATTACAGGCGTGAGCCACTGTGCCTGGCCTATAATATTTTTAAAGATTATAAAGATTGAGTGTCCCTTATTCAAAATGCTTGGGACCAGAAGTGTTTTGGATTTATTTTTTTAATTTTGGAATATTTACATTATATCAGTTCATCATCCCCAATTTGAAAATCTGAAATCCAAAACCCTCCAGTTAGCATTTCCTTGGAGCATCATGACTGCACTGAAAAAGTTTTGGATTTCATATTTTCAGATTAGGGATACTGAACCTGTACAAGATTCTTTCACATGTCAGATATAAGCCATCAGTTGATCATTGACAAGTAAATAGATGGTATTATTTTAGTTCCCCAGATTTTTATTTATAGATTTTATAATGTAGGAAAACTACCAAATGATTTTTGGTCATTCAGTTTTTTACTTTGAATTCTAAAGTTCTTGAAATTCAATTTTCCACAAAGTCAAACTATTTTTCTAATTTATTTTTTAAATTCTCAGATCAGATACCTACTATTCCTCAAGAAACACTGGGATTTGATTTTGATTCAGGTGAAGCTAAGTCCACTGATAATGTCTTACCTAGAACTGTATCTGTCCGTAGCAGTTTAAAGAAACATTGTAACAGTGTATGTCAGTTTGATAGCTTGGATGATTTTGAAACCAGTCATTTGGCGGGGAAGTCTTTTGAATTCGAAAGAGTTGGATTTTTAGACCCACTAGTAAACATGCCTGAAAATGTACAATACAATGTTTGTCAATGGAGCACGGACCAAGGTAACTTACCACTTTCAAAGCTGATTCATCCAGGAACATTTACTAAAACAAAAGAAGACATTTTAGAATCTAAATCTGAACAAACTAAAAGTAAGCAAAGAGATACACAAGAAAGAAAAAGAAAAGAGAAAAGAAAAGCTAACAGGAGAAAATCAAAACCTATATCAAAATATAAAGAGAATAAAAGTGAAAATAAAAGAACTGTTTCCAAAAAGAAAATGCACAAATCTGTCAGTTGCAATGATGCTTACAATTTTAATTTGGAAGAGGGTGTTCATCTTACTCCTTTCCGACAAAAAATGAGCAATGACTCTAATAGAGAAGAAAACAATGAGCCTGAAGTGAGCCTCTGTGAATCAAGTGGTTCAGGAGATGATTCCGATGACCTCTATTTGCCCACTTGCAAGTACATTCAGAATCCCACCAGCGATTCAGGTACAAGACCAGTCACCAGGCCTCTAGCTAAAAGAGGACTGAAATATACAGATGAAAAAGAGACGGAGAGTTCTAAGCCAACAAAAACTCCTACTAGTAAGTGATCTACTTGTTTACCTGCGTTTTTAATGTTTGTGATAAATGATCACTCCTGATGCTTATATACTATACTTACCATCTGTTTCTCTGGTGGAGGTTGGAGACTTACCATCTGTCTCTCTTTGGGGGAAGTTATGGTCTGATTAAACAGTGTGGGGCTGGGTGTGGAAATCACAGTTGTATTGCTCTGACCTAATTCAGAGATTGCTTGTTGTGGAGACAGAATTTTTATTTTCAGTAAATAAGGACTCCCAAGAGGACAGAGGGACTCTTTTGTGGAGTTAGGTTGAATTAAAGTAGCTTTTATACACTTACCTGAAGTATCCCCTTGAAAGTGAAATCAAATTTGAATCCAGTGACTTGTTATTTTAATGGCCTTGTTTTATATTAAATTTGACAGGAACTATGATTTTAAATAATCTTCTAGTTAGTGAAGATTTCCTCAATTGATAGACTTAGTATTCTTTTGTACAACATCTCTGAAAACTGGCTCAGAAAATATTTTATGAGATCAAAAGTAGGCATAGTTCAGATGTTCATAATACAACCTACACCTGTCCACAAAGATTCTCATTTGGCAGTTTTAGTTAGTACAAGTAAAACTAACATACATAGTCAAGTTGTATCATTTTCAAAATATTGTTATATCATTTTATTTGATCCTCAGAACAATTCTGTGAAGTACAGGTGTTATGATGCTTATTTTGTTTATAAGGAGATTAAAACCTTAAAAACCGAACCAACTTTCTAAATCGGCTAGTCAGTGGTAGCAGGCAAGTATCTTCTTAAAAAATATGCTGTAGGCTGGCCGGGTTGGCTCATGCCTGTAATCCCAGCACTTTGGGGGGGCCGAGGTAGGCGGATGACCTGAGGTCAGGAGTTCGAGACCAGCCTGGCCAACATGGTGAAACCCCATCTCCACTAAAAATACAAAAAAATGAGCTGGGCGTGGTGATACGCACCTGTAATCCCAGCTACTCGGGAGGCTAAGGCAGGAGAATCGCTTGTACCCAGGAGACAGAGGTTGCAGTGAGCCGAGACTATGCCATTGTGCTCCAGCCTAGGCAATGAGCAAAACTCGGTCTCAAAAAAAAAAAAATCAAACAAGATTGGCAGAGTGTTGATAATTATTGAACCTAGGTAACTCAGAGTTTATTATACTGTTATTGCCGTCTTTGTGTACATTTGAAAATGTCCTGAAGAAGTTGGGATTTTTTGGTAGTTGTTCACTTTTTAATTGCCCTATCACCCAGGCTGGAGGGCACTGTCACTGTCATGGCTCAATGCAGTCTCAACCTCCCAGGCTCAAGTGATTCTTCCACCTCAGCCTCCCCAGTAGCCGGGACTATAGGCATACCTGGCTAATTTTTTTTTTCTTTTTTTTTACTTTTTGTAAAGATGAGGTCTCACTGTGTTGCCAGGGTGGTCTCAAATTCCTGGGCTCAAGCAGTCCTCCTGCCTTGGCCTCACAAAGTGCTGGGATTACAGGTGTGTGAGCCTGTATCCATAAAAATACATAAAATCCATAAAAAATACATTTTTAAAAGAAAAAAATATACTCTAAAATAGTGTTACTCAAGAGTTTGATCCCTAGACCTCTTAGAAATGCAGAATCTCAGGCCATATCCCATACCCTGGAGTCAGAATCTGCATCTTTGTGGGTTTTTTTTTTTTTTTTTTTTGAGACAGAGTTTTGCTCTTGTTGCCCAGGCTACAGTGCAGTGGCACGATCTCAGCTCATCCCAACCTCCACCTCCTGGGTTCAAGCTATTCTCCTGCCTCAGACTCCTGAGTAGCTGGGATTACAGGCATGTGCCACCACGCCGGGCTAATTTTGTATTTTTAGTAGAGACAGAGTTTCTCCATGTTGGTTAGGCTGACCTGAAACTCAACCTCGGGTCTCCCAGAGTGCTGGGATTACAGGCGTGAGCCACCGTGCCTGGCCATTAAGAAGTCCTCCTGTGGATTCATATACACATTAAAGTTTGAGAAGCATTTTTCCAGAATGTAGCAACCGATCTGATATTGTTCCATAAGATATATTTCTCAAACCGAAAGTTGGAATAATTAATACAGTACAATATATCTATGTGGCAACAAACAGGACAGACTATAAAAACCAGATAACACTGGAGCATATGGCTCTTAGTATACAGTCATTTCACGGTTATAGTTTACTTTTTTGGGGGTACAGTTTGCTTTTTAAAGCTATTTGAGGAGATTGTTTTGCAGTGTCTTTATTATGTGTTGGACATTTGCCTTCCAATATAGGTGTAGCTCCAAAGTATACTTGGATGTTTATGATGGGAAAAAAACTGAGTAACTTTTTAACATGCTAGTTTGTCTCCTGGTTTACACAGAAGCTGTTATTTAGAATTCTCATTTGTTTAATAGAAGGAATTTTAGCGGCTTTATAAGACTATAGGAAGAGACTTGATAAAAACCTTGGTATTGAAAGAGAGAGGACTTGATTCCAAATAGCAAGGTATGACTAAAATGAAATTCCATGGTTAAACTAACTTATTATGCCCAAGCTATCCTAGAAGAATTTTACGTTTTAGTGAAGTGTTCTGTTATAATTAATATTTCAACAATGGTTTGAAAGGAAGAGGAAAAAATGATGAAAAAGCCAAAAAAAAAAAAAAATGTGTTATTGGCCGGACATGGTGGTGCACACCTGTAGTCCCAGCTCCTCAGAAGACTGAAGCAGGAGGATTGCTTGAGACCAGGAGGTGGAGGTTGCAGTGAGCTGAGATCACACTACTGCACTTCAGCCTGGGCAACACAATGAGAGCCCATCTAAAAAAAATTCTGTTATTAAATGCTGGATTTTGTATACAGTTAAGATATATAAAATTGAGTACAATTTTAGTTCCTGTGTGGGTTTTTTTTAAATCATTCAATAAAAATTATTTTGTAGGTACACCACCTGAAACTCACCAGTCACCTCATCTTAAACTGAAGGATATCACCAATGTCTCCTTGTATCCTGTTGTGAAAATCGGAAGGCTTTCTCTTTCTCCAAAAAAGAATAAAGAAAGCCCAGCAGTGGCTCTGCCTAAACGTAGGTGCACAGTCAGTGTGAACTATAAGGAGCCCACCCTCACTTCGTAAGTATTTGGTTTGTGGGAACTTATTTTTAATGATACGTGTCGGGGGAATAAGGTTATGGAGCTTTGTTCAATAATGAGTTTTTTCTGAAATAAAAACATTTGATTTTAAAAAACTGAAGTGGTAACATTTAAAATTGGTGTATTTTACCATAACTTGATACTGAGGAGTAAGTTAATATTGGGATGCTTGTATTATGCCTGAGATCTCTTTTTACTCTTCCAGGAAACTGAGAAGAGGGGACCCTTTTACAGATTTGTGCTTTTTGAATTCTCCTATTTTCAAGCAGAAAAAGGATTTGAGACGTTCTAAAAAAAGTATGAAACAAATACAATGAAGGTTTTGTTGCATATTGTTTAAATTCAATCTACACCTCTTTCTGTTGCTTCAAGAGAGGATCTGTAAGAGTACACAGAGTGAGCCATTGCCATAGAATATTCTCTTGACAGGACCCTAGCTCATAAATGTTTCTTCAGAACTATGCTTCAAATGGGATGTTTTGTATTAAAATGTTAATAAATCTAATTTGTTTTTTCTTTTGAATATAAATAACTGAACTTAAGCATTATCATCATACCGATTTCTTATGCTGCCTAAACCTCTTAATGTTGGTCAAAATGTATCTTTTTTTGTTGTTGTTGTTTTGGAGACAGAAATTCATTCTTGTTGCCCAGGCTGGAGTGCAGTGGTGTGATCTGAGTTCACTGCAACCTCTGCCTCCCAGGTTCAAGCTATTCTCCAGCCTCAGACTCCCGACTAGCTGGGCCTACAGGCATGCGCCACCACGCCCAGCTAATTTTGTATTTTTAGTAGAGACAGGGTTTCTCCATGTTGGTCAGGTTGGTCTCGAACTCCCAACCTCAGGTGATCTGCCCGCTTCAGCCTCCCAAAGTGCTGGGATTACAGGCATGAGCCACTGCGCCCGGCCCAAAATATATCTTATACAAACATTTTAGAAATGAATAATGATTACTCAAATTAAGATATTTTCGTTATAAGCTTCTGGCATCTCTATTTTTCCCTTAAGTGGGGGATACTAAAGTGAATGATTTTCTAAGAGGATCTTTTGGAACCCTTCAGTACAGTATTTAAGTAAAATAAATTATTGTGGATCTTTTGAAACTCTGTGTAGTATTTGAGTAGAATACATTTTTGATATTTACAGTAGGGTACACCCTAAGTTGTTTATGAATTCCTCATATCACTGTTGTATTTAATTTTTCAGATAAAATGTGTATGGAAAAATGACTAGAGAAATTTATTGTTTTTTAGGCTCAGGGACTAGGTAAGTGACTAGTTCTGAACCCCAAGCTCTAATTGTATGTTCAGAGTGATGCCTCAATAAAATTACAAATGTCATGTACTTTCAGGATAGCTCCTTATTTAGTCAGAAATCTCAAAGATTAAATGTGTGAATATTTAGGGTTTTTGCATATTTTTGATCAACCAACGAAAGGGAATTAGTTCAGTTCAGAAAGTTTGATGTCTATACTTGTATATACCTCTTTAAATTTTAAAACTTTGTAGGTTATTCATTTTTAAAGAGCAATAAAGCTTGTATAAGATAGTGACTGCTTTCCTTCTATTCTTTAAATATCAAAAATAGAATATCTCTCTGTCTTCACTATTCTCATCCTTGGACATTTCGTCTCCCCTCCCCTTGGTATTCTCTTTTTTGGGGGCGGGGGTGTGATCTAGGTGAGTTAATCCTTAGTATTTTCAGTAGTCATTGCTGTGAAACTCTCAGCTTCCCCTCCATACTTTCAGCCTAACACTTCTCTCTCCCAACTTTTCTCTATGTAATCTCCCAGTTCATGATTCACAAATTATAATTTTATGGGGGGACCGTTCTAATCCTGATATCTCAGATTTTCTTGGTTGTTATCTCCCTATCTTTCTGTATTCTATGTCAGTCAGAGCCGAAATCCTTTTCATCATCCCCGATTTTTCTAGCCCCCTCATCACTGATTCATATACCCTAGTCTCCCATCACAGTCTCTTAATTTCTCAGTTTTTTTTCTTACTACTCCCTTTATACTTATTCTTTAAATTCATGGAAACACTAGAGTAGCTATCTTAAACTAAGACTAGACAGTAAAAAAGTCCGTTTCTCGGCTGGGCGGGTGGCGCACGCCTGTAATCCCAGCACTTTGGGAGGCCGAGGTGGGCGGATCACGAGGTCAGGAGATCGAGACCATTCTGGCTAACACAGTGAAACCCCGTCTCTACTAAAAATACAAAAAATTAGCCAGGCGTGGTGGGGGGCACCTGTAGTCCCAGCTACTCGGGAGGCTGAGGCAGGAGAATGGCGTGAACCCGGGAGGCGGAGCTTGCAGTGAGCGGAGATCGCGCCACTGCACTCCAGCCTGGGCGACAGAGCGAGACAATGTCTTAAAAAAAAAAGGTCAGTTTCTCAATCCCTGTAACCACCTTTCAAGTGATCAGTAGCTACATGTGGCTGTATTAGACAATTGAGGAAATATTGAACATTTCCATCATCACAGAAAGTTCAGTTGGACCATGGCCAAATCTAGCACACCACCTGCTTCAGGATGGCCTATAAGCTAAGAATAGTTTCTACGTTTTTAAATAGTTGAAAAAAAAAAGCAAACACTTGAAATCAATTTTAGTGATAGAAGCACTAACTTTGAACCCCAGTAAAGTACCTACATTATATTCTTGAGTTTGCCTCTTGGCCTACAGTCCTAAAATATTTACTTTCTGGTCTTTACCAAAAAAGTTTGCCAACTCCTGCTCTAGACCATTGAGTACTTTAATTTTGCCTTAAAGATCATTCTGCTCTGACACTCTGATCTAGCTGTGATCCTTCCCTTCCCTTCATCCCAAGAGTCAATCATTATCCTAAAATCAGTGTTAAAGTGTTTGTATTTTTAATGTTCCTATAATCTTGTCATATTTATCCATAGGCTTTTAAGTATTGTTTTATATCTTAACATTTTATATGACTATTATGTTGTACATATCATTTTACAACTGACTTTCAGCATTGTTTTTGAGATTTATCCATGTTGGCAGATGTAGATTATTTTCATCATTGTACAGTTTATTATATAAATCAGACATACTCATTTCTTCTTTTCAGACACAATTCATTTCCACTTTATTATTTACAAATTAGTGCTGCAGTGAACATTCTGCATCTTTGTATACTTAAAATGCTTAACTTTCTATAAAGTTAATACCTAGAAGGGGAATTGCTCGGTTGTAGAGTATATTGAACTGTAGGAAATTGCTTCCTACAGTGGTTGCACCAATTCTGTTATAAGGAGTATATCACTGTCCTAACAGCAATTTCTAAATTCCAGTAGCAGCACACGCTGTCAATCACTTAGTTTTATTAGACATTAAAATTAGCCAAGCCAGGAAGTATGAAGTTATTTCTCTCTCTGTTTTAATTACTATGAACTTGTATCTCATTGATTTAATTACTTATGAGAATTCAAGTGTTTATTATTCTCATTTCTTCCTTTATGAATTATTATACCTTTTCCCTGCTTTTCTACTAGAATGTAAAACTATGGATTTTTTATATAGTCTACATACTAGTCCTTTTTTCTGTTTACATGTATTCTAAGTATCTTTCTTCAATCTCTGCCCTTTTTTATACCTTGCTTATAATTCCCTTTGATATTTAGAAGCTTGAAATATTAGTATCCTCTACCACCTTTTTCCTTAAGATTTTGTCTAAAATTTGTACAGTTTTGTTTTTCGCTTTAAGGTCGTTAAACCATATGGCATTTATTTTGAGTACTAGGGATCTAATTTTATTTTTTCCCACGAGGATAACCAGTTGTCCCAGCAGAATTCATTGACTAATGTCTTCTTTCCCCACTGCTGAATATTCCTAGCTTTGTCATAGAATGGGCTTCTTTCCATTGCTTTGTTTAGCTTTATGCTGGGTATATTGTATAGTCACAATTTTTTGTGTGTTGGTGGAGGTGGTAAATGTACATAGAATTTATCATTTGATCTTTTTAAGTTTGTTTTTTTTTTTTTATTCTCATTCTGTCACCCAGACTGCAGTGCAGTGGCCAATCATAGCTCACTGTAGCCTCAAACTCCTGGGTTCAAAGGATCCCCTTAACCTAGGATTACAAGTGTGCACCACTGCACCTGGCTAATTTTTTTTTTTTTTTTTTTGGTAGAGCTGGAGACTGTTTGTGTTTCCTAGGCCTGTCTTAAACTCCTGGCCTCAAGCAATCCTCCCATCTCAGCCTCCCAAAGTGCTAGGATTGCAGGCATGAGCCACCACACCTGGCCATTTTGATCATTTTATTTGTAAAGTTCAGTAGCATTAAGTACATTCAGTAGCATTAAGTACATGATTGTACACCCTTTTCCAGAACTTTTTCTTCTTTCCAAACTAAAACTCTGTACCCATTAAACAATCACTCTGCCTTCTCCTCTCTCTCCCAATCTCTGGTAACCACTACTTTTACTTTCTATCTCTATGAATTTGACTGTTTCAGGTAACTAACAGAAACGGAATCATAGGATATTTGTCCTTTTGTGTCTGGCTTATTTAACTTAGCATAATAACCTCAAGGTTCATCCATGTTATAGCATGTATCAAAATTTTATTCCTTTTTAAGATTGAGTAATATCTCATTGTATGTATACATATTTTCTTTATCCATCAATGAACATTAAAGTTTGTGTATCTTTGAAGAAATGTCTATTCAAATCCAATAGGCTATTTTTCGTTGTTGTGTTTTAGGCTGTATATATATTAGATATTAGTCCCTTATCAGATATGTGATTTCCAAATGTCCTCCCCCATTCTGTGGGTTGCCTTTTTACTCTGTTGATAGTGTCCTTTGATGTACAATAGTTCTGAAATTTGATTGAATCCAATTTGTCTATTTTTTTCCTTCTGTTTTCTTCTAAGTCATAATTCTTTTAATACATAGGTAGGATTTGTTTGCTAACTTTTTTTTTTTTTTTGAGAGGAGTCTTGCTCTGTCAGCCAGGCTAGAGTGCAGTGGTGCAATCTCGGCTTACCTCAACCTCCACCTCCTAGGTTCCGGCGATTCTCCTGTCTCAGCCTCCCAAGTAACTGGGATTACAGGCGTGTGCCCACCATGCCCAGCTAATTTTTGTATTTTTAGTAGAATTGGGGTTTCACCATGTTAGCCAGGCTGTTCTCAAACTCCTGACACCAAGTGATCCACGTGTCTCGGCCTCCCAAAGTGCTGGGATTACAGGCGTGAGCCACCATGCCCGGCCAACATTTTGTTTAGGATTTTTTGTGTCTATGATCGTGACTAAAATTTGCCTATATAATTTCTTGTATATACCTTGTATTTTTGGTATCTGTGGGAACAAGTTGTACCTATCGAGAGTTTGGTGAACTTGACACCAAAACCATCTTATCTTTCTATGCTTTCATGGGGAAATTTTGTACTAGTTTTTTAATGATTATAAGTCTTACAGGTTCTCTAATTATTGAATCTGTTTAATTTTTCTGCCTTGGGAGTTGTAAATGTACATGTATTGTGGTAACTGCTATAATTTTACTTTTATTGAATTTTTTTTTTTTTTTTTTTTGCTTTCTATTTGCTACAATTTGGTTTCTCCAAGTCCCATGTTGAAATCTGATCCCCAGTGTTGCTGGTGGGTCTAATGGCAGGTGTTTGGGTCATGGGAACAGGTCCCTCCTGAATGAATTAATGCCCTCACTGGGAGGAGGAGATAAGTAAGCTCTCACTCGATTAGTTCCCAAGACAGCTGGTTGTTTAAAAGAGACTGGTGCTACTTCTCTCTTGCTTCCTTTCTTTCCATGTGATCTCTGCACATGCCAGCTCCCCTTTGCCTTCTAGCATGAGTGGAAGCAGCCTGAGACTTTCACCTCATGCCCAGTCTTCCAGCCACCAGAATTGTAAGCCAAGTAAACATTTTTTCTTTATAAATTATCCAGCTTCAGGTATTCCTTTATAGCAACACCAGTGAACTAAGAAACTACTCTACTTTTTCTTTATGTCATTTTGATAATGGTCAAATTCTGTGTTTCCCTTAAAATGAATTTAATTTTGCCCTCATTCCTGAGGTATAGGTTAAGAGTTACTAATTTTCTTACAGACTTGATTTTGCTGTTGAGAAGTCTAGTCATTCTAATTTTTCTTCATATTTTGTTAGTTTGTCCCTTCGCAACTCATATTCTTGACTTGTTATAAATGTATTATTTTTAATTTTCAGTTATTTTGCTGCTAGTTTATGGAATACAATTGATTTTCATACCTAGACCTTGCTAAATTCACTCACTAGTTCTACTACCATTTTTTGCAGTTCCATTAGGATTTTTTTTGTACATGATCTTAAAGTCTACACATAAAGGCAATTTACTTCTGTCTTTCTGTTTTGCACGTATTTTCTTACTTTACTGCACTACTAGAACTTCCTCCATAATGTTGAATAGGGGTGAGAAGAGCCCTTGTCTTTGCCTTTTTCTCGACTTTGGGAGGAAGCATTTGGTCCTAGGGCATTACTGTGATATTAGCTGTAAGTGATCACTAATAACCTCTCAGACTGAAGATATTTCCTTGTATTCTTTCTTTGCTGGGAGGTTTTTTTCCTTTTTTCTTTTTTTAATCTTGAGTGACTGTTGAACTTTGTCAGCTACTTTATTGAGATGATTTTTTTTTTCTCTTTTATTCTCTTAATATGGTGAGTTAAATTAATGGATTTCCCATGTTAAACCAACCTTGAGTTAATGGGATAAATCCATCACTCAGTCATAACATCACTTTTGTATATTGCTGAATTTTGTTAATATTTTGTTAAAGACCTTCATATCTATGTTTGTGAGAGTTATTGGTCTATAGTTTTCTTATGATTTTTAAATTTTTTTCTAGCTTTGGTTATCAGGGTAATAATACTAGCCTCATAAAAGGGGTTCACAAGTCCTCCCACCTCCTCTGTTTTCTGAAAGAGTTTGTGTAGATTGATATTACTCCTTTCTTGAAAGTTTGACACACTAGTGAGACTATTTGCGCTAGGACTTTTGCTTGTAGAAACGTTTTAAGTTATGAATTCATTTTTAAAGTCGATGCAGAGATGTTTAGATTTTCTATTTCTTTAGACAGTCTTGCTAATTTGTGTTATACAAGGATTTTGTTCATCTAAGTTATCAAATTGTCTGACATGTTATTCATAATATTCCCTTGTACTTTTTGTCTTGCATGTAAGAGCTCTAGTTATCCTCCTCTCTTTCATTCCTGATATTGATAACCTTTTTCCCATTTGCCACAAGAATATTCACTGGCAGCACTTGTGGTTGCAGCATTTACCCAAAAATAACTTTGCCACAAAATAAGCTCGCTCTTATTGTTTTTCCATCACTCTAGTATATTGACTTTGGAAACAAAAGATATTCTATATATAGCATTCTGTTTATAGTAGTACTATATTTCCATTTAGAAAATGTAGTAATTCTCAAAACCTGAAAATGTCAAATTCTAGAAAACAAAGCAATCCTATGTGTGATGTTAACATCATTCTTGAACAGTTGTTGGTCGAAGATTCATTTGATGAACCCAGTTTTTCCAAAATAGACGATTCTGATGATTCAGATGATTCTGATGTTAGTTCTGTTAGAAATAACTCCAAGAAAAGTTTTTATATTTTATTTTCACATTGAAAATCTGTCAGATTTGCTTCAGTCTCTAAGAACGTATTTATGTAAAATTAAACGAGTGCTGGTAGCAAGCTGCGCTCTTTTGTCCAAACAGGAAAAGGGATTATTTGTGCTTTCTTCTTGATCAATCTAAATAGAAGTTTATGACTTTCAAAGAACCAGTTTTTAGTTTCAGTGATGTATCTCTTTTTTATTCATTCTCTATTTCACTGATTCCTACTCTTTGACATTCTTCCTTCTACTTTGGATTTAATTTGCCCTTTCCTAACTTCTTAAGGTACTATGAATTAAGACTTCTCTTATTTTAATATGAGTATTTTTAATGCTGTAAGTTTTCCTTTAAGTACTCTATTAGCTGCACCCTACAAATTTTTATATGTTGTCAGTTAGTCTAAAGTATTTTCTAAATCTCTTGTGATTTTTAGTCTTTTCTTCCCTCTGGGCTTCATTTTGGATAGTTTCTTCTGCTTTTTTAAATCGTGTATTAATCCTATCCAGTGTATTTTTTCTGTCATGCTATTGTATTTTCTTTTTTTTACCTCTAGAAATTCCATTTGGTTCTTTATTTTATATATATATTTTATTTGTCTCTTTATTGTATTCATGTTTCATATTCTAGAGCATGTATATAATGTTCAGAATAACTATTTTAACACCGCTATCTGCCGATTCCATTATCTCTGTCATTTCTGAATCAACTTTTATTGGCCTATTTTTGTTTTAGTCATTTATTATACTTTCCTGCCTTGTATATCTTGTAACTTTTTAAATTGGATACTGTACATTGGGAGTTTTACATTTGTATAAGCTGTATCTTCTTGTATTCCTTTAAAGAGTTAACTTTGTTTTGTCAGGCAATTAAGTTTGTTAGAGATCAGCTTCATCTTTATTAGGCTTGCTTTTAAGTTTTTTGGGGCAGATCTATGGGAGCTTTCACTCTATGCTCACTTCCCCCAGTACAAAGATATGAAGCATCTAGGGTCTTCACTGAATGTCCCATTTATTCAACAAGGTCTGTCCATTCTGGCTGCTGGTTGCTTGAATGATTCCCAAGCCTGTTCAAAGTATTACTTTTGAGTGTTGTTTGGCTCACAACTCCCTGCAATTGTTCTTTACCCTGCAGTTCTTTCCATAGTTACATGAAGTTTCATCCTACACATGAATGGATTAGTATTCAGTCAACACTCAGGAGACAGAATTCTGGAGCTCTTTCTCTGCATAGCTCTTTCCTGTCTATTACTCTGCTAGCAAATTCTACATTTGCGGCCTCTCCAAACTTCAGTCTGTCTCTTCAACTCAGTGATATTACTGGACTCTGGATTCTCACTCCTTGTCTCACAATTCTGAAACTACGTTGGGAAGAAATACAGGAAGAACATGGGGCTCACTGCTTATTTTCCTTCTCTCTGGAATCATCATCTTTTACTAGCTATTGCACAATTTCTGAAAAAGTTGATTAATATTTTCCATCATTTTTGCTTATAGTGGCTGAACAAGTCCCATAGTAGAGGACTTCATAGGCAGAAGTGAAGTCAATAATTTATCCTGCTTGGGATTCACTATGGTTATAAATATTCATGCTTTTTATTATGAAAAATTATTGGCTTGTTGAATGTTGCCTTTTTCCCATTCTTTCCTTATGCAATATCTCATAATTTTTGGGCTTTGATTTAACTAATAATAGTCAGGAACAACTGTGCTAGACCTTGTTCTAGGCCCTTGGGATGCCTCAGTGACCAAAACCAATATTCTGACCTGATGGAATTCACATTGTTTATAACCTGTGTTTCTTAACTCCCTTTTCATATTTTCCATCTCTTTAGCTACATTCTTTCTGTATCATTTCGTCAGTTCTATCTTCCAGTTCACTCATTCTATCCTTGGTTATATCAACCTATTTAACCTGTCACTTAATGTTTTGTTCTCTATTTTTAGCAATTATAAGCACTCTAATTCTGATATTTGTTGTATCTGCTGACTTTCAATTACTTGCTCACATATTTTCTAAGTTTTTATTGTGAGCTCATCCTTCATGGAACTTATTTTTCCTTCTGAAAGGACTAGGTTGTAGAAACATCTGTGTAGACTGATTTTGTGTTTGCTTTTACCAGGAGCCCTGGAGGTATCACCTACCAAAGAAGCAATTTTTATTTTATATTATGTTTGGGAATTTGTTTAGAGATTCCCAGACTGTAGGGAATGAAAACTTGAAACCCAAATCTGCTTGAGGTAAAGTCCAGGGGCTTCACATCCTTAGAAAACTTTTTTAGTCCATGCGTTCACTAATGTATGCAGACCTTTAATAGATTCTAGCTTTATGTGTGGGGGGAGAGATGGAGGGGTATTGACAGTCTGTTTCACTCAGCCTACATACGTATTAAAACCTAAGCCCTTTAATTAGATATAGCAACTTTCCCAGGGTGACCAAGGAATCAGTACATGTATTGAACCCCTCTTTTAAGTTTCCTGTTGGTTGTGTCACTTGGAGATTGCCTTTTCTTTCTTGTAAGCTCAGCTATGCCCTCAAATATATTGCATTTTACCTACCATTTCCAGGTGTTTTCAGGGGTCAAAGTTTTTAAGTTATCTTAGTCTTCGATATTGTGTAAGCGAAAGTCTCCAATACCATTTCCTAGATGATTTTTTAAAATCACAAAATGTGACTATGCTTAACAGCTGTTTCCTGTTTCTCTTAAAATCCATTTCCTATTTCTCTTAAAATAAAATCCATTATTCTTAATATGGCCTGTTATGGCCCTGCACCATCTCACACTACACTCCTCTGCGTCTGCAACTCTTGTCATGTTGAATTCTCTCAGTTCTTTGGAGATCTTAGCCTGTGTTGTCTCTGCCTGCCTTCTTCCAGATTTTGCCTTGGTCAATGCCTATTCTAACCTTTCAGCTTAAAAAGCCATTTCCTCTCAGAAGCTTTCTCTAAGTTCCTGCTTACCAGATTTTGTCTTCCTTTTTATAATCTCATAGCACTATACTAATAAAAGCTCCAGAATTTCCTTATAAACAGGGCCCTAGGGTGGTGATTTTTTGAATGGAGGAGATATTGGGACAAGGAGCCAGGGGAGTACCCTGGAAACATATATTAAAGCTACATTTGCTTAAAAAGTCTTTTGATTTAATTTGTATTTTTGTTGAAGCCACCCTTAGTCCCACCACTGCAGGCTCTACCTTTCATTGTAGCACTCTGTACCTATAATTACTATTCAATGTCTGACCTCTCCATGAAAATATAATTGCTACTTTGATCACTTTGTACCTACACACACTCCAAGTTTCAGTAGCCTTCTTGGGCCTAGGCCCCTGGTCTAGAAGGCCAGGCTCTTAGCAAGGTGTTTCATGACTCTATCCAACCTGATCCCACAACATGTCATCAACTCTCACCCTGACCTGAAATTAGTCTCTCATCTCTTAATTCACTGATGTGACATTTCTTCTCCAATTGACTTTTCTTTCCCAGTAATAGAATCTTAGCATTAAAGGGCTTTATCATTTTAAACATAGGAGATGCTTAATAAATGTGGAATAGGAATTTGAGGTAAATAGCAGGGAAATGTGAAGGAATAGGAACTACAGTTGGTAGCCTTAATATCCAGATACTTCATGCTGCAACAAACTAGGACCATCATTCTTTAAATGTAGCTGTGGCATTGCATAGCATTGAAGAGCACTGACTCTGGATCCAGAATCCCTGCATTTGCCTGTTTGGGAAAATTCCCTCTCTGTATCTCAGTATTTTCATTGAATTGTAAGGATTCAGTGAGTTAGTACATATAAAATGCTTAGAAAAGTGCTTAACACTTACTAAGTGCTCAATAAGTGGTAGATTCCTGAGGAAATTACTTGGTTATAGGAATCTATGCAGCATCCACAGATTGACTATCTGCACTAAATTCTGCTAGTTCAAACCCACTTAGTGCCAGTACAAATAAAATAATATATTAACAATACTTGAATACTGGTTTAGGTAAAAAGCCTTTTTAAAATTTATAGTGTCAACTTAAAATTTTATATAGTGTTTTACATTCACTTGAGACCATCTTCACATACATTAAATACATCCTGACTACAGCTTTGAGCAGAAAAGCATGTGTCTAATGAGAATAGACTCAAGATAATGAGTATGGCGTTCTATCATAAAGGGTGTTGGGAAGTAGCATTTGTGCAAGAAGATACGTGTAATAAGTAAAACAGAGAGTAATTAAAATTTATTCCAGCTTGGTATTATAGAAAAGGTGGGAAATGTAGCCTGGATCGGGATTGTTAGGTGAGTTCACATACAGCTGCATGGTCACACTCGCGAGTGATTTTGATCTTTGGCATCTTGAAAGTTGGTATCCAGCATCATAATGGAAAGTTTCATCCTCTCCCTCATCCTGTTCAATATTTTTTCAATAACATGAATAAGAGAAAACATATAATTTACAAACAAATTTGTAATTTATAAATGTAAAACGTAGAAGGAATAGGTAACAGTGAATATTGGAACTCAAATAAAAAATGCCTCACAGGTTAATACAAGGGCAGGGGGAACTTCCTATAAAATTAAGCCCTCATCTACTTCGTGACCTAACAGTTTCACTATTTGGTATTCACATAAGAGAATACCAATATGTTTACAAAAAGACCTGCACAAAAAATGTTTATGGCAGCATTATTGTAAGACCCAAACCTGGAAACTACCCAAATGTCCACTAAACTTGAGAAGATAAATTGTGGAATATTACAATATTATACTCTTCAGCAATAAAAAGGAATGAACTTCTGATACATACTACAATGTGGATGAACTAGACCCCAGAAAGTACAAACTATGACCCCATTTATATGAAATCAAGTAACACACAAAAGGAATCTATGGTGACAGAAATCAGAAGTGGTTTTCTGGAGACAGGAGAATTGACCTGAAAGAGGCGTGAAGGAACTTTTCTTAGGTGATAAGAATGTCCTGTCTTTAGGGTTGTGATTGTACTGGTGCAGATAATTGCCAAAAGTCATCAAACTTAACACCTAAGACCTGTGCTTTTTAATAGAGACAGGGTCCCACCATGTTTGGCCAGGCTGGTCTCAAACTCTTGGGCTCTAGCAATCCTCCTGCCCCAGCCTCCCAAAGTGCTAGGATTATAGGCATGACCCACCACGCCTGGTCTGACCAGTGCATTTTATTGTATGTTAACTATACCTCAATTTTTAAAAATGTTTTTGGTTTGTTTTTAGATGGAGTTTCGCTCTTGTTGCCCAGGCTGGAGTACAATGATGCAATCTCGGCTCACGGCAACCTCCATCTCCCAGTTTCAAGTGATTCTCCTGCCTCAGCCTCCCAAGTAGCTGGGATTACAGGCATGCGCCACCACGCCTGACTAATTTTGTATTTTCTTTTTTTTTTTTTTTTTTTTCTTTTTTGAGACAGAGTCTCGCTCTGTCGCCCAGGCTGGAGTGCAGTGGCCGGATCTCAGCTCACTGCAAGCTCCGCCTCCCGGGTTCACGCCATTCTCCTGCCTCAGCCTCTCAAGTAGCTGGGACTACAGGCGCCCGCCACCTCGCCCGGCTAGTTTTTTGTATTTTTTAGTAGAGACGGGGTTTCACCGTGTTAGCCAGGATGGTCTCGATCTCCTGACCTCGGGATCCACCCGTCTCGGCCTCCCAAAGTGCTAGGATTACAGGCTTGAGCCACCGCGCCCGGCCTGTATTTTCAATAGAGATGGGGTTCCATCATGTTGGTCAGGCTGGTCTCAAACTCCTGACCTCAGGTGATCCACCCGCCTCGGCATCCCAAAGTACTGGAATTACAGGCGTGAGCCACTGTGCTCAGCCTAAAAATGTTTTTAAAACATAGACAGGATCTTGAGTTGTGCACATAGCTACAACTGTACAAGTATGCTTGGGTGTGTTGAGGGATAGGAACAGTGCTGGCACACTAATAGTACTCTGTGGGAAACTCGAACTAGAGCTTGGTCACAAACAGCTGACTTCAACCCAACCTATGGGCTTTCTTACAAACCTTTGCCTATCCCACTGTTGAACAGTACTATTGCACAAAAAGGCAAATTTCCCGTTCACAGATGTTTTTAAGTAGAAACTAGATGTCCATCTGTTAACATTAGAAGATGGCAGGTTGACGGAGCAAAGATGCTTTTTTTTTTTTTTTTGAGACGGAGTCTGGTTCTGTCGCCAAGGCTTGAGTGCAGTGGCGTGATCTTGGCTCACTGCAAGCTCCGCCTCCCGGGTTCCCGCCATTCTCCTGCCTCAGCCTCCCGAGTAGTTGGGACTAACTACAGGCGCCCGCCACCACACCAGGCTAATTTTTTGTATTTTTAGTAGAGATGGGCTTTCACCATGATAGCCAGGATGGTCTCAATCTCCTGACCTCGTGATCCGCCCACCTCAGCCTCCCAAAGTGTTGGGATTATAGGCGTGAGCCACCATGCCTGGCCTAATTGTTTGTTTTTGTTTGTTTGTTTGTTTTGGTAGAGATACGGTCTCGCTATGTTGCCCAGACTCGTGAGAGCAAAGATTCTTAAACTGGGGTTCACCAATGAACTTTGGGAGGGTCCAAGGACCAAGTGAACTGATATGCAGAAAGTGTACACATGTAAACATGTGCATTATTTTCAGAAGGTCCTTAGCCTCCAAGTTCTCTGGGATTTCTTTTAAAGAACTTCAAACCTAGATAAACTGAGACTGGTAACCCTTGGTTCAGCTCATAAAATTTCATGCATACACCCAGAGTCATGCCAAATGAAGATGTCTGGACAACAATACTCTGCATATACTATGGTGGTCCCGTAAGATTATAATACCATATTTTTACTGCACCTTTTCTATGCTTAGATATGTTTAAAATACTTACCTTTGTGTTACAGTTGCCTACAGTATTTACAGTAAAATGCTATACAACTTTCTAGACTAAGAGCCACTGGCCATACTATGGAGCTTCAGTGTGTAGTAGACTATACCATCTAGGACTGTGTAAGTACACTCTACGATGCTCACACACTAACAAAATCACCTAACATTGCATCTCTCAGAAGGTATCCCCATCGTTAAGTGGTACATGACTGTATATAAATACACACACACAAATTACACATATCATTTCTCATCTTTTTCAACTCCTGATCCTGTGAAGGTTGTGTCGGACTTCCCAATAAGAAGAGGGAGCAGGAAGCTTGACTTTTAATTTTTCTCTGCTTTGTTGAAATACTGCTTTTTAATAAACCCAAAGAAAATTTCCAGCTTTGTCATTGTTAGCTTCCTTTTTCTATAAGAAAGTAAAGATGTTTCCATAAATAATCAAGCCATAAATATACATAAATACATTAAAGAGGATCTTTCATAATGCTTATGGTTTTCTCACTTCCTTACAGCATCTTTTTTTTACTTTGCTGAAGCTCTTCCTCCAAAGTGTACCTGGAAATCTTTCATCTGCTCTTTTTTTCTCTTTAAATTCATTTTCAACTCTTTACCTGAGACATTAGTTAACATTGTTTTTATCCTGCCAATCTTCATCATCACTTATACTGATAGCACTGATATACCCAAAGGAGAAAGTAAATACGACTTTAATACCAGGAGCTTTAAGACTCAAACACAGCCATTGATTTCAGTCCCTGCCACCACCTTCCCTGCCCACCACCTTCCCTGCCCACCCTCCACTACCCCCTACACAGACACCTTTTTTCTGCCAGGAAAAAATGTCTGAATGGTCAAGAATTTTAAACATATACTTCAACAGATGAAAAAACTGTCAACCTAATTACTACCTCTTAAGTAAGAACTTGCAACCATTCTGACCTTTGATATTCCAGAATCGCTGATGGCTTTTCTTCGGCATTTTTACTTTGCTAAGAGGAGAATGCTAGTTAAGGGATAGAGCAGAATAGCTCTAACGACAAGAGCTGCCGCCAGTTACCCTTCCTTGTGCAGCACTTAAAATCCTTTTAAATAAACACTGAGGATTGGTCTAAAGAATATCAGCTTAAAGGGGTGACAAATAATTAACTGGTCCATAGTACTTCAGTCTGATCCTGTTTCTACTTCTTAGTTTCTGGAAATACAAATCGTTCGTCCAGGTAACATGAAAACCTCAAAGTCTCCCTCTCACCATTCACTTCTAATAAATATGACCAATTTGTAATTATTGATTGAAGTAGACTTATTCTCCATTACAAAAGTTTACTTCCTTGAAGGAGGACATACATCATCTCCTGGCTTCCTTCTGTCCCCTCATTCATTCTTCCCCTGGGAGGGGCTTGCCTAATTAAGGAGTTAAGTAGTAACATACTTACCATAGGTTATTATGGACATAGGCTGATATGCCCCGCTCTCACCTGGGCCTCTTCAGGATTGGCCTGCCTTCAGAGAGCACCACTGTTCTAGGGCTGCACTAAGCTTAATGGGAAAGTCCCTGCCCCATTAGTGGGGTACAGAGCAGCTTGTCAGTAACATTCTGGAGTACAGAACAGTGGTACAGAGCAGCTGGTCAATCACACTCTGGGTTTCAGCATTAGAAAGCCCATTGTCCACAGATAAAAAGGAAGCCACATTCTCCAATATCCATTTTACTAGTATTAAAGGTAGTATTTTCGCCATCATATGCCTTTTTTGTTTTTTTTTAACTTCTCAGTTGGTCTAGATTTCAGTAGAGAAGAGGGGTTCTCTTGGTTGGGTCCTCTCAAACCCCAAAAGGATACAGTATTCTTTCCTACAGACATCATTTTGAATAACATTAAAAGCTCATATGGGAGACGTTTAAAAATCGGCTGTATTTCTGTCTCATTCATATGTTTCACAGATGCAAAGTATAAAAACAAAATTCTTTTAATTTCTAAACCGACAACACTCTTCTTTCAATGGATCGTTTTTGTTATTGTTTAGTGGGTGAGTGGGTAAAATGCAGTGGAAAACTCAAAAGACAGAGTAAGCGTCTCTCCTGAAAACCTCTTACTGATAAGATATGGATTTTTATGAAACCTCCCCCAAATGCAACAGAATGCTTAAGATGGAAGGTTTAAGGATTCAACTGATGGTCATCAACCAGATCATAATTTGTTCTGTTAACCTCAGCCTACTGAATGAATAAAACACACCACAAGATTGGAAGCTTTTTAAAATATAATTTAAAACTATTTTGTACCAGTACAATATATTAATTTTACAAATGTAAAATTTTATCAGCTGTTAAAGCATTTGCAAAAACCACACATTCTACTTCAGCTTTATTGCACAATATCTATAAGAAAATATTAATTTTTAAATTAGAAAACATAAAAATGCTTTCAATATAGAAGAGACAATCTGATTTTAAAGACAATACTCTATAAGAATGTCTACTCAGAAAATAACAAACTTTCACAGGATACCAGGCTGGACAGATGCTTCGGCAGATCCGGTACAAAGCACTGTTTAAAACCAGTCCAAGATACTTAATCCAAACTGTATCATCATTCTTCATTAGAAATCTAGACACCACTCATGGTGGTTTCTTATACTTTAAAAAGTTGAGGCATTTTCAGTGTGAGCATTCTGAATATCTGTTACATATCAAAAACAATACTTCCAACTCAGCCATTTGCGGGGGTCTTTTTCCTTCATGCAGACTATCACTGGCAACTGTTTTTAATGACTATTCATGACCATTTTATTTATGCTGATAGAAAACATCAAGTTAAATACACTTTTAAAAGTTTGTCCTTTACAAAAATCAGTTTAGAAATTTGCATCATAAAAAATTAGTGTTGAGACCATCAAGATGGCCTTCATTTATATGGTTGTATATTAGTTGGTTTTCCCAGAGCTGGGATGGCAGATGTCTCACTTTTCTATGTAGTGTAATCAGGAAATAAATCCAAGCACTAAACTGGAATCCCAAGATAGATTAATAAGGTTGCATGATGGATTTTAGGGGGTTATGACCCTGGACCCATATACTAGTGTGGGTGTTAAAATACTGACAGCAAACCCTGGTGGGAATTTAATTTACCTCAGACAATAAACATAATCTGGAGATATAAAAAGGAAAATGTTCATTTACATATTATCAGTGTGGCTGTGTGTATCATAGAAAAGAAAAAAAATATTTATTAGAACAAGGATTCACCAGATGGATACATTTATAGACCACACATCTTTTCCTATTAAAGCATGTTGACTCAATCTCATGTGTTTTCAAGTTTATGCCTTTGTGGCCAGGGAAATTATCTTTTGGAACTTATGGCCTGCATAAGCAAAGTCAAATATGATATCACACATTTGTGTAGAGAAAATAATTATTAAAATAGTGGTTATGTACTAACAAGTTTGTTGCAGGTACACAGAATTATCAAAAACCTAGATGCTTATTTAAAAAGTTTGCATTATTTAGAATTTCTTCCTTAGGAATCAAAGCAGTTGCTTTCCTGGAACTGCATTTTTCAGAACTGCTCAAAGCACCTCATCTAGATGAGTGTTTTAAAAAATATATATAAAAAGTCTATAATGAGACTTCAAACATCACATATTTCACCTCTTACAGGCTTTTTTAAAATCATGTATCCCTTCCTTAAAGTCCTTCGGAATAAAATAAAAATAAACTCTCACATTCCATTAGAAAAAAATGGAAACATTCACGGTCTGAAAATTTTATGAATTTCCCCAAATTTTGCTACTATGTGCAATTTCCTCACACACAGGTTTTGAGGAAACCCCTAATCATCTATCATGGAATAGTCAGCTAATGGACATGCCATAGAAAATTTACCTTAATAGTAGTAAATAGATTAAAATCTATTCCATAAAATAAAAATGTCCTATGACTTCAATTCAAATACATATCTGAAAAGCTAAAAGGAGGTTTTTTGTTTTTCAAAAGTGCTAATTATTACATTTACAAGTCTCTTCAATACATCATGTCCAATTCTTTGTAAAAAACTAAACCACCTTGCTTTAGGCACACTGCTTGATGAGTTTCTAAGAAGCAGAGGGGAAAAAAATCACTTGTCAATTAATCCAGCTTCCTTAATTTTACTGAAGAAGAATTTCTCCAGGATATTGGCACATTTGTAGTATTCACTCTCAGGGGGGTTGTACTCTTTGCAATTGGTAAAGACTCGCTGTAAGTCTGCCATGAATAATTTCTTAGACACGTAGTACCTATTCTTGAGGCGTTCACTCATGGTTTTCAGATCTGCACAGGAAAAAAAAATATTAGCAATCTTTGACTCATTTTAAACACCAGCTGACAAAACTGGGACTGGGAAAGAAATCTATGTTGTTGGTTTGATTACATTTTTATCATCCCAATGCTTTTATTTAAGAGAAATTCTTATGATCAAGGAAAACAGTTCTTAAATCTTATGTTCATTCTCTTGTGGGTTTTTTTAAAATGTCAAATCACAGCCATTTTAGCATTAAAGGGACCATTATTAGTCATCTGGTTCAATCCCCTATTCAGCACAAGGAAGCTAAGTAGATTAGCAACAATAAGTATGATGAACTGACTACTGTTAGCTATTCATTCAGAATTACACAGAAGAAGCTCTATCTATATGGAGCAGAGCAGGTGGAACGTTGGTATTGAATCATTTAATTACTTAAAACTATCAGACTGCGTTTGTTTCACTAAACTCACAGTTGTTTTGGTGTCATATAGATAAAGTAGAGAAACTAATAATAAATACATCTGTGAACACACCAGTGACCTTGCATGTAAAATGATTCGAATGAATTTTGCTTCAAGCTCCATCAATGAAATAAGAATAACAAACTTCATTTAATAATCTATTTTCTAAAGCAAGTAAGCCTTGTGAGACTATTGCAAAGAATTTCCCAATATAGCTGCTTGCTTTAAATGGCAGAATTTTACAGGTGAAAACAGTACTCCAGCTAAACTGATAAAACTAAAGAGGGGTTTCCTCAGTCCTCACTGTCAGGACTAATTTAAAGAATTATATGCAGATTAGAATAGATGCTAACATTTGTCTATTTATGGTTCCCTGGTTGTCTTGAAGTCTGGCTTTATTGTTAAAAGCTATAATTGTATTAACTATGTGTGGAAAAATAAGTTAAATGGGGGGGGGGGAAACACTTTTGACTACCAATATCCCAAATTCTAAGCCTGTTACAAAATTTCCAGGGGAAAGAAACCTATAACCAAATACACTGGGATCATCATTTAATAAGGTAAGTAAATTTATGTACAATATCCCCAAATGGGAAGAAATTCATTTGCATCAATATCCTAAATCCACCACAAAAGCATCAAAGAAGAAATGGAAAAAAGCTGCTTCTGCCTATCTCTTGATTAAAGCCTATCTCGGTTAGAGTGTATGTCATCACATCTATAAATTCAATTTTCAACTTTTCTTTCTTCTCTAAAACAATTTGGAGAGAGAGAAAAATCTAAAAGCATTAAGAAACACAAAGACTCATCAAATCCACACTAAATGTCCCATCCACGTGTGACTGAACAGATCAAAATGTTCTCTCATTTAAGGAAGAAAAAAACAATGAAATTGGCCCTAAGTAAAAGGAGATGTTTACATTCCTTTCACTTTTCCACCTAAATGTCTACCACTTAAGATATGCTGCCCAATATAATATTTATAACGTTTTAAAAGGAAGAAACATGTACCCCCCAAAAAGGTGGAGGGGGAGCAAAAGGATGACACAACACAAAGAAGTTTGTCCAAAAGCTTTCGAACTACTTTTAGGAGGTGGGTAAGAAAAGATGGAGAGAGCCTAAAATGCAACAGAAACAAAGCAAGAATTAGGGAGGTGTCTGGACTTTTCTGAATAACTATAAACAATTCTGAATACTTCCTTTCTATTCTATAGCTATAGATAGCATTTTTCTTCCTCTGGCCTTCTTAGAGTTTTTTCAACTGACAAAATGAGGTGGGTTAAAAAAGGTGACTAAATATGGGTGGTACCAAATATAGAGACACCATTAAATTATTCTGTTTTCATGTCCCTTCCCCTTAATTTGGGAATTCTGGATAAGCAGGAAAACCCTGCCTAGCCATCCATGGGTAACAAGAAGTCATGCTTGGGCCGGACTATACAGGTGATGTCCAGTGTGTGACTCCCTAAATAAAACAGGTTAGATCCCATCCATATGAGAGAAAATCCCATCCATTTTTAGAATATGGGGAAAGAAAAGTAACATTATTAGAAAAATCAAATAAGGAAACAATGGGAAAATGTAAAATTATTGATTTGTCATTCTTGTCTTCAAATACAAGATAATCTTGGGGACAAAACTAAATATTTTACTCAGCATCTAAACAATACCAAGAAAAAAAAAAATACTGCCCTACTGAAGAACACCATTTATAGCTTTAATTAAGTTTGTCCAGCACACATTTCAGCCCATCATTGGCCTTGCTCAATTAGGTCAGTTTTCCTCTCGTGAGACTCAGCTAAGCACACAGGTGGTATCCAACTGGAGAAGTTCACAACCTTCACAGGCTGGACCAAGCAAAACACTTTCAGAAAGCAGGCTGTAAGTAGGCTATGATCAATGGGATCTGCTAGACCTATCGCTGCACGTCTTCAGAGTGCATGTGGACCGGGGCTGAAAGGGCCCCAAACTGACACAACTTCCCATGAGGGTTTCACAAAAGAAGCTGAGACAGTCCAGAGAAGAGGATACAAAAATCAATTTATGGTTAGAAATGGACACAGAGTTTTAACATATTTTGCACATAGTGGACAATACTGATTCCCAAATCAGCCTTCCATTCAGAATGCTAGACTGACTCAACCCTACCCTTTATTTTCTTGTACTGAAATAAATAGTGGTAAGGCAGAGAGAAGAGGGAAAGAAAAGCATATAGATGTGTGTCCACTTTAAGGGGTGTAGGCTACTGAAATCATTACTACAAATATATAAAATATTCATGTGAAACATTTAAATGCTATAGAAAACACCTATAAATAACTCAGTTATCAAGGAGCTAATGCATCCCTTTCACTCTTCCTTTTCACATTTTTAATACTTTCATAATTTTTTTTTTTTTTTTTTTTTGAGACAGGGTCTCCCTCCAGTGCCCAGGCTGAAGTGCAGTGGTGCAATCACAGCTCACTGCAGCCTCAAACTCCTGGGCTCAAGCAATCCTCCAACCTCAGCCTCCCAAGTAGCTGGGGCCTCAGGCGTGTGCCACTGCACCTGGCTAATTTTTTACTTTTTGTAGAGACAGGGTCTCACTACCTTACTCAGGCTGGACTTCCACAATTCTTAGCACCTGGAATAGATTACAAGTAGAAAAGAGACAGAAGACTCTGGCTCTCTCCAAAAATATGGCCACATAGCTGATAAAAAGAAAACATTTCAGCTAGCTGTCTGTCACCCACACAATGCCAAATTAGTTTAATTTGAGCGTTCTCAATTGATTCAATTAATCATTCATTTTAGCATAGTGTGGGCAAAGCACCAAACTGCACAATTCTACATTTCTGAAGACATCCTTTTTTGTTTGATTTTGGATATGAGACAAAGCTTAAAATAAAGAGTATATACAGTGACACTAACAGTACCCATCAAGGGCATGGAAAATCCAGAATTGTGGTAAGTAGAATTTCTCCCTCTGAAAGGACAGCAGTCAAGTAGTTTAACTTCTTTCATTATTATCTTGAATAATTATGAAAAGGAATACCTATTTACGACAGACTCAAAGCATATCAAGAGGATAAGCTGATGTTTTCTATTTGCACCAAACAGTTAGAATATAAGCAAAGTTATATCTAAAGTACCAGCTTTCATACCTAGTGCTATCTGCAGTTACCCTGGATTTTCTGTGTCTAGTGTCGTTAAGCTCATGTGGGCTCTAAACGACAGCTGCAGAATGTCTCTAATGAACACAGCCACCCACTTCTCTGCCATCACTGCCCCTCCACGGTGCGTGGAATCCCACCACCCGTCATACACTTCCTACCCTAAACAGAGGAGTACAAATCAACCTCAGCAACCATTTGTCCCCCACACCGCCATCCAGTTTTAAATCTATACTTAGAAAATGTTAATGGCATTACCCATGGGGAACCTTATAACTTCATAATATCCCGGAGCTTCTGTTCTCTTCACAGGTTCCATGAAGGGCCAAGCGCTTTGATGGCTCTTGGGTAAAGAAAAAAGTAAGGTATCTAATATGGAAATTCCATGTGGGAAATCATTTCAAAATATGTGCATGAGGTGAATAAAGAGGACACCCACCTTCACCTGCTGGAGGATGCTCTTGAGCGTGCTGTAAAGCTGGTCAGGGTCTCTGGGCTCTTTACTTGAAAGGAAAAAGGGAAACAAGGAGCAATGATTAGATTTTTACCCTATTGCCAGCTGATTACTATTCAGCTCATTCTTACAAAAACCTAAAATTGGAACCATTCCAGAATGTTTTAGGAAACTCAAAACCCACCAACTGCTGTGTGAGTGATCACAATTAGTTTGCCCATTTTCTTTAAGTTGCTGGGTGGGGGGAAAATAATCACTTCCATTAACATCCTTTTGCCTGTCATACTTACCTTTTCTCTTTTCCACTCGGTTTCCAGCCTGTCTCTCCTATAGGTCAACAAAATGAAACACTGAATGAGAAGTGCTTTTGGTCAAGAGAGTAACATAGTTAATACTTATCAAAAACAATAAATTACAGGCATGCCTCAATAAAAATCTACTTCTGAGAAAAGACTGAAATTAATGGCAATTAGTTACTTCCTTATACCGCTAACAATATAAAACATTTCCAAGACTAATAACACTGCCCCATATGTTACTGTTTTTAAAGCAGGAGCACCAACCTTTCAGTGGAGAGCATAAAAAATAAATATGTACAGTACTGTGGGCATGTGTATTTTTTAAACTGAAAGTCAAATGTTTTGCAGATGACCCTGTAAAAGAGTTAAGCTGTTATTTTAGGTCAGAACAAACTCTGTCCTGGTCTCTGTTCTATTTGGCTAAGGCCCCGCTTGTAATGCAAGAAAGTTTAGTGTAGCAGATAGAAAACAGCCTGGAGTCTGACAGATCTGGATGTGATTTCCTGTTCTTTCCTTAAAAGGTAACTCACCCTAAATAAGAGTAAGTTGTCTCTCAGTTTATCGATCTATAAAACAGAACCCTAAAAATCAGGTGGTTTTATCCCTATTGAGAGTAGTTGATGTACAAAAAAAAAAAAAAAAGCACAGAAAAATGTGTGGCACAAGTAGGCATTCAATGATCTGGTTGCTATTATGTCATTAACAGAGATAATACATGGAAGTAGAATTTCTGGATTTAGCATAAAAGTAAGATCTCCCATAGGGCAGATGTCATAAAGTGATATATCTTGCCAAAATAACATTTTATTTTTTCTGGAAAATTTTTGCTTGTTTGATTTTGTTTTTTTTATTAATGCTTGAATATACTAAAAAGAACTTGGATTTGAACTGAATAAAATTGCCAAATGATATTCAATGGCTTTTGACCTATAAAAACAACTATTTGGTATGGTTTAACCCAATACAACTCAACTCTAACATACAGCCAAGAACCCTTAGAAAAACTACTGTAAAATGGGGAATATGAAACACGGTATACAATTTCCATCACACATAACAAATAATATTTTTTAGAAGTTTGGGGAGACTAGTTTAGTCAGGCACAGACCTTGGAGGTTAAAACCCTGGTGGCAATGAGACACGGTGCAAACAGTAAGTTGTTTGGACATCAGAACTGGGCTGCTTCTAATTCTGACCGTTACTGGCTATGTGCCCTTTAGCAGTAAATGATCTAACTGCTTTGGAACTCGATTTCCCCATTTATAAAATAGGATTCCCTGCTTTCAAGGTTGCATATGCGTAATAATTCGCACTGTGCTACAAATAGCAGACTCTTAATAAACGGTGGATATTAACAGCTATTACAAGGGGGCATCTAAGCTCCCTTTGGTTTGTTTGTATTGGGTGGTAGGGAAGACATAAAAGGATGACATTTGCTGCCTTTCTTAAAAGACTAGAGATAACACAGAGACAGGCAGGGCAATATAGCTTTCCAAGTTACTGCATTCTGGAAATTGTTTCAAACACAAATCACAGCATTACTAAAAAATTTCGCTTTTAAAAGAAGGTCTATACGTACTAATTCCAGGAATGCTTTCTATAGGAATCTGTCGAACTCCATCTTTAAAACATGAAAGTCCAGGGTAAACTTTTCGAATCTGTGCCTGTTTTCTTTCAATCAGCTTTTTAATTATCTGTGAAGCACAAGAAGGAAATGTGTTTAGGGAAAGAAGTCTATGGATACAGTTCAAGTCAGTCACCCTAATGAAATGTTTTCCTAACAAAACAGTCTTTTTTATGAAACGAGATGGGAGAAAGGGGTGAATGCTATTTAACAGGTAAGAAATGAACAGATTATATTATACCATGTCTATTTAGTGACATTCACAAAAACATCTTTGAGTTACTTGTCCCTGCCATCCAGAAAAGCCAATATTGAGAAAACACACAGCCCCTAGGGCCCACTTATCATCTGTAGCATAACAGCCAATTATTTTGCCCTGCCTCTCTGAGGAGGCTCTGCCAGAATCACAGGAAAGCAGCCCTGAGCATTCACTACTCAGTCAAGTGACAGAATCTCTTCACATCCCATAACTAGGAACTGTTCCCTTCAGACTAGAGAGGCAGGTAAACAGGCCCCAGAAAGTCCCCAAAGCCTACAGTAGTTAAAGCTTTACTATATAAACTTTTCAAGGCTGGAGCTCCAACCTATTCTACCTGCATCAAAAAAGCAGCAGCTCTATAATAGTAGGCTGTCATGAGAAGAAAGAAAACAATAATGCAATTTAAAGTATCATCTATTAAAGCAACACAACCATGACATGAGCCATCACACTGACTGAGAAATGTTAAGAGATGTTTTGTTTGTTTTGTAAAATAATTATTAATATGCTGAGGTAACTACTTCCAAGACAGTGAGGTTATCCCTTTAAAAAAAAAAAAAAAACTAAACTAAAAAATCACCATCTGGAAATTAAACATATCATAATGAAATTTTGGAAAAATGAAACAAAACAATAGAAATCACTAATTGCATTCACAAAGGAAAACAAAAAAATCTACTTCCTGATTGATTTCAAACATATAGCTGGTAAATACTGCAGCATGAATATGTAATCCTAACAGTTAAACAAATAACTTCATAAAATGAATGGGCTAGTAAAAGTATATTCCTAGTAAATCTAGATCAGTGCTGTCCAATAGAGACATAATACCAGCCACTCACGTAATTTAAATTTTTCTACTAGCCGCATTTTTAAAAGGCAAAAAGAAACAAGTGAAATTGATTTTAATAATGTATTTCATTTAACCCATTATATCTAAAATATTGTAACATACAATTGGAAAAAAGTGTACGATATTTTACATTGCTTTATTCATATGAACTCTTGAAAATCAGAGGATTGGCCAGGCGTGGTGGCTCACACCTGTAATCCCAGCACTTTGGGAGGCCGAGGTGGGTGGATCACTTGAGGTGGAGGTCGAGACCAGCCTGGCCAACATGGTGAAACCCTATTTCTACTAAAAATACAAAAAATTAACTGGGCATGGTAGTGCACACCTGTAATCCCAGTTACACAGGAGGCTGAGACAGGAGAACTGCTTGAACCTGGGAGGTGGAGGTTGCAGTGAACCAAGATTGTACCATTGCACTCCAGCCTGGGTGACAGAGTGAGACTTCCTCTCAAAAAGAAAAAAGAAAAAAGAAAAGAAAGAAAGAAAAGAAAATCAGAGGATTTTATACTTACAGCATGCCTTAATTTTGACTAACCACATATCAAGTACTCAGTGGCCACATGTGGCTAGTGACTGCCACTTTTGACAGGGCTGATCTAGATGGGTGCTTTCCATTTATTTGTAAATCCAAATCTTCTTTTTTAAAAAACAAAGAATCCCGGCCGGTCGCGGTGGCTCAAGCCTGTAATCCCAGCACTTTGGGAGGCCAAGGCAGGCAGATCACGAGGTCAGGAGATCGAGATCATCCTGGCTAACACAGTGAAACCTCGTCTCTACTAAAAATACAAAAAATTAGCCGGGTGTGGTGGCGGGCACCTGTAGTCCCAGCTACTCGGGAGGCTGAGGCAGGAGAATGGTGTGAACCCGCGAGGTGGAGCTCGTAGTGAGTCAAGATTGTGCCACTGCACTCCAGTCTGAGCAAAAGAGTGAGACTCTGTCTCCAAAAAAAAAAAAAAAAAAAGAAAATCTCAAGGGCAATCTCTTAAATACATACCTTCAGAGAATATGCTGAAGACTGTTTCAATTTGAAAAGTTTCCTTCTCTTCACCAAGGGACTCTCAAATGCAATGACCTACCAGATGGCTTCCACACACCTCATGTAGCACCTTAAAGATTGTGGGCTCCTGAGAAGTGACTGTTAATGGGACTGGGAGGCTTCCTAAGTTCTCTCTGTACCTCCAGTAATCACTATGGAGAAGAGATCTTTTTTAATTTTAATTTTTTGTTTTCATTTTAGATACAGGGAGTATTATGGGTATATTGTGTGATGCTGAGCTTTGGGCTTCTAATGATCCCACTGTCCAAGTAGTGAGCATAGTACCTGACAGGTAGTTTTTCAACCCTTACTCCTCTCCCTCTCTTGCCTCTTTTGGAAACCCCAGTGTCTACTGTTCCCATCTTTGTGAGCATGTATACCCAATGTTCAGCTCCCACTTATAACAGAAAACATGCAGTATTTTGTTTTCTGTTCCTGTGTTAATCTGCTTAGAATAATGGCCCCAGCTAAACCCACACTGCTGCAAACGACATGATTTTGTTCTTTTTTATGGCTGCATAATATTTCATGGTATATATGTACTACATTTTCTTTATCCAATCTACCTTTGATGGGCACCTGGACTGATTCCATGTCTTTGTTATTGTGAATAGCGCTGCAATGAACATAATAGCACATGTATCTTTTTGGAAAAACGATTTATTTTCCTTTGGTATATGCTCAGTAATAGGATTGCTGCGTGGAATGGTAATTCTATTTTTAATTCTTTGAGAAATCTCCAAACTGCTTTCCACAGGGGCTGAACTAATTTGCATTCCCACCAAGAGTGTATAAGCATTCCGTTTTCTCCACAGCTTTGCCAACATCTGTTATTTTTTTAACTTCTTAATAATGGCCATTCTGACTGGTGTGAGATGGTGTCGCATTGTGGTTTTGACTTGCATCTCAGAAAGGAGATATTTTCATTGTGTTCTAGTATATTATCTTCACCTCCCTAGAAAATATCTTCACTTCAACTCCCTCCCATGACCATAAAATCAATGCCTTCCAAATGAAAGTATGTCCTCATCTTCTTCTCCTGAAGTCCATAGCTCAGTCCTATGATCTACCACTGTCAGTTTTAGGGTCTCCTGAAGCAGAAAATTTCAGTGGAGTAGTTCCCCATCTCCAATACATCACCCAGTCTTTGCATGTCTCCTTATAAAAAAATTGCATTGAGTTTCCCCATCCTTACTTTGGCTTCTCTAACCCCAATTCCTTGTACTGTCACATGTAGATTAAGAGTTAAGAATTTATCCCCCCACCCACCACCTAGCCTATCCACACATACATGTATGCATGTACACACACACACACACACACACACAAATAGGCACATGTATACCCAATTATGCTTGCTCATAGCCTATTTGCACTTTCTCAAATAGTGCCTTCATCACCGACATAACAATGGTCCTACCTGTTCATGTGCCCACAAATCTGTTCACATTGGACTCTGAGTCTCTGCTAATGCAGATTTCATTACCAGGCTGCCCAGTTCAAAACAAATCTCCCACAAAAAAGTCATGTCAGGTGACATGAGGCCCCTACAGATCCTACCTTTCCCTTGGAGTCAACACTCACAAAGTAGCACTTAACTCTCCACTCTTGGTCCACCTGTTCAACTACACTAGTTTTCTCTCTCTATCTCCACTAATGACAACTACAACTTATTCTGCTCCTGTATACTTTCAGGGGCTAGGAAGTGCCTCAAAATATTCACTGTTTCTTTGCTGCCACCATGAATCCCTACCTTCCTTGAGGGGTTTTTCACAGTTGGAATAAATAACACTTGTAAAAAATCAACTGAATTCTGTGGAAAAAAATACTACATGAATCCAGATATATTTTTATTGAAGTCACTTCAGATAGCTTTTTAAAAAACTAGATTAAGAGCTCCAAACCTCCATCACCCATTCAACGGAATGTGTGAGCAAAGGCTGGAGGCAGAGAGGGAGGGGGAGGAGAGGAGAAAAAAGAAGGGGGAGGGAGCCTTGGCTTCTAAAAAGTTGACTGCTTTGTTAGCCATCTAAAATAGCTCTGCGCTTCTGGCGTTCCCCTGTAGGTTTGAAGCGCCAACAGATCATGTACAATGTGAATCTGCAGACTCTGCCAAGGGAATCCTGCTCTCAGCTAACACCGTGGGGATGAATTAGTGCTGCTGGGAGGAGGAATGAGGAAAGAGCAGCTGACAGCAGGGTGATGGCTTTAGCTGGCCAGCAGCTTCTAATGCCGAATGATGTGCTGCTGAATCCAGACCTGCTCATTAAGCCCCAGAGAGAACAATGAGGAAAGCCAGCTCTTCAGAGAGACAGGGAGAGAGAGGAGCCTGCTGTGCTTTATTAACTCTTCCAAGTGCCTACTTGGAATTCTCTCTTAGGCTGATATCTTTGAACAAAAAGCAACAAAAGTTGTTTTCATTTTCAAATCCAAAAAAAAAAGCCTTTGCTCACTTCCCCAGGAAATATAAGAACAAGACTGAGCCACTTTAAGTAAAAGAAAAATACTTAATGAGTAACTACTATGCACCAGACACTGTAAAAAGCTTTAGGGCTGTTCCGTAGATAATGCCTGACAAATAACTAAGAACTGGGATTAAGGAGGTTAGTAGAAACCAGAAAACAAAGATGGATAAGACAGATGTCCTCCTTAGCTATTTGTTAGAGAAAAGTGCACTAAACGAATAACAGAAGTATCAAGTGGAATTGATGTGGGATGACACAGCTGCAAACTCCACCCAACTGGGGGCAGCCAGGAGGTGATCCTGCGCTTAATACACAAAGTTCTTTCTTTCAATAAATGGCCTTTGTGTACTCCCCAGTTCTGTTCTTTTCATCATGGGGTTGTTTTTTTTTTCTGTCTTAGAAAATTTAAATTATTATGTATTCAACTCTATCAACCTTTCCCTTTTACTGCTTCTCTTTTCATTCATATGCATAAAAAATGTCACCTCAATACCAGATAACAAATCACTTAATACCTAGAAAGATAAGCCCTCAGAACTTGCAATGTAAAAGCGGAGATTAACATACACTAAGGTAAATGTCTACGTAAGATGAATAATTGAAATTCAAATAGGTGGATCAAACTGATGCTAGAGAAGTTCAGAAGAGTAACTGGAACACACGCTGAAACGGTTTGATTTATGCGTGTGCTGAGTGAAGGGGGTGGCTAATGGACGAAGACACTTTGGAGAACAGTAAATAGATGTATTTGGAGTATTTGGAGATGAAAGTAGAGAGATAGGAGTGGGAACGATAATTGAGGCCAAAATGTAAAATGGCCTGAAGGTGAAGTTAAAATATGTCACCATATTTTACACATTTTGTATTTTACACAAATTTAAAAAGTAATGACTCTTGTAGAAATGGTAACCGAGAAAGGAAACAGATCAAGGATACCTTTAAAGAAGAAATCTATGGCCAGGCATTGATGGCTCACACCTGTAATCCCAACATTTTGGGAGGCCGAGGCAGGTGGATCACTTGAGGTCAGGAGTTTGAGACCAGCCTGGCCAACACGGTGAAACGCTGTCTCCACTAAAAATAAGAACAATTGGCTGGGCGTGGCAGCACACGCCTGTAATCTTAGCTACTCAGGAGGCTGAGGTACAAGGATTGCTTGGACCCAGGAGGCAGAGATTACAGTGAGCCGAGATAGTGCCACTGCACTCCAGTCTAGGTGACAGAGAGACTCTGTTAAAAAAGAGAGAAAGAAGAAATCTGGATAACCCATAGCAAACTGAGAGTTTGCTATCCAGTAAATATGTACACAGAGCACCCAAGGAAATGCAACCCACCCCAGCTAAGACTGGCCTGTACAGAAGGTAAGTGAGTCACCTGCTTACCTCCTTCTGCTTTTTAATGATGACAGAAAATTCTGTGTATGGGATCCGTGGATTTAGCTCACACCCCATTAAAGTGGCTCCTTCATAATCCTTGATGTAGCCAACATATTTGGTTTTAGGTATTTTAATTTCTTTGGAGAAGCCCTGAAAAGAAAGTAAATTCATTCACATGAACACCATGCACAAATATCTACTGAGTGCTAACTATGTTCCAGGCACTGTGTGAGGAATCAAGACAAGCTTCTTTGAAGTTCTCATTATACTATTCTGAAGAGGATTAGCTTAAAACCACCCATGAAGTTCAAAAACACCAGAAATCTAACTGTGTAAACAGGAAGCAAGACAACATTTTTTTAAACGGCCCTAATAAAAAGAAAGAAATATTAAAAAGCTTAAAACAGAAACAGGTATTAAGTAAAAATTAGGTTTAATTTGTACTGAATTACATAATTAAATATGACTGTTGCAAATTTCTCCCAAAGTGGTGAGGGGATCCCCAGGATTCTCAACAAATCAATAACATTGATCTAAATTATCAAAGAAAAGATGGTCAAAAAAATAAAGTTATTAGAAACTTAATGTTTCTAAGGAAATGAAATCCTTTCTTTGCAGGCAAAAAAATTCCAGACAGTCACAATGTATGGTTGTTTCAATGACATTAATGCTTTGGAATATACTCATTTACATACTTAAAGCCATAATAACAGACTGCTTGAGAGTAATATTCAAAATTATAAATAATATATTTATAATATAAACAATTTTCCTTAAGTATCTATTTCAGTTATTTGGAGAAAATTACTTGAACTTCAGCACCATCATCAGCAGTTCACTGCCTCATCTTTCAACAAAAACTTATTTTCCAAGTAATTATTGCCATCAGCCTCAAAGAGGACTACAGACAAGTCATTTAAGAACCACGGCTGAGATCTCATGCTTTCCACTACAGTTACAGCCGAGGAAAGCTGATGCTGAAGACCTCAGTGAAACAATCCAATTAATTTCTTAGTAAGTTTTACCACAAAAGTTAAAATGCATCTCAAACAATGAGAAGATAACAAATAGGAGATTATTTATCTATCTTCAGAGCACAAAAAGCTTTCTAATTACGTAAGAACATATTAAAAAAAAAAAAGTCTGGCAGGGTGCAGTGGCTCATGCCTATAATCTCAGCACTTTGGGAGACTGAGGTAGGAGGATCACTTGAGTCCAAGAGTTCAAGACCAGCCCAGGCAACACAGCAAGATTCCCTCCCAACCCCTCACCATCTCTACAAATGATTATAAAAAAAAAAATTGCTGGGCATGGTGGCATGCACCTGAGGTCACAGCTACTCAGGTGGCTGAGGCAGGAGGATTGCCTGAGACCAGGAGGTTGAGGCTGCAGTGAGCTGTGATCATGCCATAGCACTCCAGCCTGGGTGACAGTGTAAGACCCTGTCTGACAGCAAACAAACAAACAAAATCCAAACCAAACCAAGTCCATACATTTTATGTAATAAAATCTTTAACATTCTGAAGATTTAAAGAAAAAGCCACAAGCAATGTTGAAACAAATATTATCCAAGGTTAATATTGTTATATATAAATAGGTATCATAAATCAATGTGCAACTAAACATTTTTATAGAAAAAGGGACAAAAGAAAATGAATTAGCAATCCAAAAAGGGAACAAATACAAAGAGTTGATAAACATGGAAAAATAAATCTAACTTCACATAATCAAATAAATTCAAACATACACAATTTATTATCTGGAAAAGTGGTAAATTTTTTTTCAGTTACCAACTCCTTTCCTGACCCCCTAATACACTACTGACAAAAATGGAAATTTTTAAAGTATTTGGCAACACATAACAAAAATGTCTGGAAGCAACTCTACTTCTAGGGATTTATTCTAAGGGCAAAACACGTGCACAAACACACCCACACTTATGCACGTTACCCACAAGAAACACCTAAATAGCCAAAAATGCATTGGTTAAAGAAATTATTTTCTATTTCTACAACAAAATCCTAGGAAACCATCAAAATTATTATATACACAAAAATATCAAAAATATATATATTATTATATATAGGTATGAACCAATTTTTATGTTTATATACACACAGAAAAAAATATTTAAAAGGTTTATGTCAAAGCATTAGCAGCATAGGTATGAGCTGAGAGGAAAAACAAAAGAAAAATTTTAAAATAAAAAAATCAAAGCATTAACAAAAAATTTCTTTGGGTGATGGAATTACAAGCCATTTTTCTTTCCTTCTTTTGCTTTATTACATTTTCTACAATGATTATACATTACTTTTATAGTCAGAAAAGTAAATGAGAATGTTTAGGAATTACAAATCACTATTAAAAAAATATGCAGCCAAAGAATAGTCCTCAAAAAGCTGAGCTGAAAACTTATTTTAAGACTTATTTAAAGAGAGACAAGGTCCCACTATTTTGCCCAGGTTGTTTCAAACTCCTGAGCACAGCAATCCTCCCGCCCCGGCCTCCCAAAGTACTAGGATTACAGGCATGAGCCACTGCACCCAGCCTGAGCTGAAAACTTCTGGTAAGAAACTGCTAGGACAGAGGCCTGGTGAAGCTGCTCATGCCTGTAATCCCAGCACTTAGGGAGGCTAAGGTGGGTGGATTGCTTGAGTCCAGGAGCTGGAGACCAGCCTGGGTAACATGGCAAAACCCTGTCTCTACTAAAAACACAAAAAATTAGCTGGGTGTAGTCACAGCTACTTGGGAGGCTGAAGTGGGAGAATCACCTGAGCCCAAGAGGTCAAGGCTGTGGTGAGCTGAGATTGCACCACTTCGGTCTCAGCCTAGGCACCAAAGTGAGACCCTGTCTCAAAAAAAAGAAAGGAAGGGAGGAAGGGAGAAAGGAAGGAACTGCAAAGATGACAGCTAAGCTCCTAGCCCACTATGTGCTGTAGAATCAGTACTGTTTGCAGTTTTTTGTAAACTCCAGGATTTCCTCTCTGCTATCATAAATGGAGGTCTTTCCAGCAACTGAATCTGTTTTTCTCATTCACAGAGAATGCTACCCGCCAAATTCCAGGACTGGGAATTTCTTATTAGAAACCATATTTTAGAATGTTAGGATGCAATATTACACCTCACTGACAGATGACATTCATTCATTCTCTCAACAAATAGTTATTCAGTACTTACTATGTACTAGTGACACTCTCTAATCCAGGCTGAAGCTTATTTTTGATAAAATATATTTGATAAAATATATTTTGATAAAATATGTTTTATTTTGATATAAAACAAACGTCTGTTCTTGTAAGTGGAAGACACTGGGGGAGAAACTTATTTGGAAGAAGGCTACCTGAGAACATATTAAGAAAAGTAATGACAAAACAGTGTTGTGCGGTGAGAAACCAACCTGTTTCTTAAAGTATCCAATTGCATATTCATCTGCATATGTGAGGAAGTTCAGGATGTCATGCTTTATGTGATATTCTTTCAAATGATTCATTAGGTGTGTTCCATAGCCCTGTGTGGAAGTTAATATACAAACAAATACATTAGATTCTGGAGAAAAACTTTTATAAATCCACCAGGAAATGATGGTGAATTTAGGAGCTTGTACTTTTACGTATTTTACCAACCAGGACCTTTCCTGAAGGAAATATATTGACACCCTTTCTTGCATTTCTTAACTTTGAAAATAAGCTATAAAACAAACAAACAAACAAAAATCAAAACACTTGCTTCAAAGATAAAAATCATCATTTGAAAATATAAGTTTCTAGTTATTTGAAAATAACACACCAGGGCCACAAGTTCCTAACTCAATCTTAAAGATCACTTGCTGAATATTAATATAAAAGTTTTCAGAATGAATGCTGATTATGAATTTCTGCTTATCTTTAAGGTATTTGAGATTCTCAGAAGAAAAAAAAAAGATGCAAATGAAAAGTGCTAATCTTCACTAGAATATTTAGTAACCCAAGTGTTTACTGTAAACCAGAAATTGGCAACCCTTCGAAAGAACTGAATCATCACAAACATGGCATTTTAAATTTGGTCTTATCAGACCTTTCCAAGTGAGGTCTGAGAAGCCCAGAATCTCTGAATAACTAAAGGTAGTGAACAATGTTGAATAAACTCAGTGATTCAAATATTTTTATAATATGAAGTTTTCTCAGTGACAAAGCTTACAGAAAACATATAAACCTAATGTGATTGTTTCAGAACCTCATGAAGAGAGATAAAAGTAAATCCAAGCATCCAGACAAAAATATCTTCACATAAATTTTCTACAATTTGGTAGCACATTTTTCTAAATAACTCAAATATGCTCCCAGGTATGATCTCATGGAATCACAGTACCTCAAGGACAGAAAGATCTCTGGAAGTCATTTTGTCTAACCCCCTAACCCATATGAGGCTAGAGGTCTTTTGCCATCTATCATGAAAAGGCAATCTGCTAGAACACCTCCAATGTAGGGCAATTCCTTGGTGGTGAGATAGACCAATTCATTTTCAGGCATTATATGGTTGGAAATTCCTTCCTAACATTCACCCAAGATCTGGTCATGGTTATTTCTACTTACTGGCCTTAGTTCTACTCCTAGAGTTACAAAGACTCATTCCTGCTTTTAATAGCCCTTCAAGCCTTTGAAGATTATACTCTCTCACACACGCCCATCCGTACTTCCCCAGTCCCAAGCCAAGCACCATCAAGGTTATAGTCATTCCTCATATGGCATGACTGAATGACACCTCATCAAACTAATCACATTTTTTTTTTTTTTTTTTTTGGACAGAGTCTTGCTTTGTCTCCCATGCTGGAGTGCAGTGGCACAATCTTGGCTCACTGCAAGCTCCGCCTCCCAGGTTCATGCCATTTTCCTGCCTCAGCCTCCTGAATACCTGGGACTACAGGCGCCCGTCACCACGCCCGGCTAATTTTTTGTATTTTTAGTAGAGATGGGGTTTCACCGTGTTAGGCAGGATGGTCTTCATCTCCTGACCTCGTGATCTGCCCACCTCAGCCTCCCAAAGTGCTGGGATTACACCTCCCAAAGTGCCGGGAGCCACCGCGCCCTGCCACTAATCACTTTTTTCAGAGCTTTTTCTAATATAACAATGCCTTTCTAAAGCATGGATCCTAGGACCAAGCATAATAATAAGGGGACAGTATGTCCAGTAAACAGAACGGTATCATCATCTCCCTCTTCTGCAAATTATTCTTCCATTTATGTCACCCAAAGACATTTTAGCTTTTAGCTTTTCCCAAACATATCACAATACTGAACACAGAGAGTTTGAATAAAACTTGGATAAAAAGACAAATGAACTATTTCTCTCCTTGAGGAAACAATAGGAAAATGGGGAAGATAAACATATAAACACACGTGTAGAGAAGGGGTATACTATTCAACAGAGTAGACACTAGCCTCATGTGGCTATTGAGCAATTGATGAGACTAGTCCAGTTTGAAACGTCCTGAAGTATAAAAACACACTAGGAAAAAAATTCTCATTACTAACATTTTATACTTATTACATGTTGATAAGACAATAAAAAATGTCAAAATTAATTTCACCTGTTTCTTTTTACTTTTTTAATATGGCTACTCAAAATTTTGAAATTACATATGTGACTTGCATTTGAGGCTTGCATTACATTTCTGTTATGCAGTATTGGTACAGAGTGATATATTTGTATCTTCAACAGTGTGCCGGGTGTAGTGGCTCACGCCTATAATCCCAGCACTTTGGGAGGCTGAGGCAGGCGGATTATGAGGTCAGGAGATCAAGACCATCCTGGCCAACATGGTGAAACCCCATCTACTAAAAATACAAAAATTAGCTGGGCGTGGTGGCATGTGCCTGTAATCCCAGCTACTCGGGAGGCTGAGACAGGAGAACGGCATGAACCAGGGAGTCAGTGGTTGCAGTGAGCCGAGATCTGAGCCAAGATCGTGCCAACGCACTCCAGCCTGGTGACAGAGTGAGACTCCATCTCAAAAAATGACAACAAACAAACAAAACAAAACAATAGTGCAAAAGACCATAATCAAGGTGGTAAAGAGTTGGGGGAATAGAAGGAAAAGAAAATGTTTAAGCTAGGCCTTAAAAAAGTTTTTCAAATTGGAAACAAGAGAAGGAAATGGATTGGAAATCTAAATGTAAGGTATAATAAACCTTTACAAAAGTATTATAAAAAGATATAGGAAAAGTGGGCATATAACTTAGGGATACAAAAAGGCTTCTTAAAGAAAATATAAAATGCAAAAGCATGAAGTAAAAGACTGATTATTAAGTAGAATACTTCAAATTTTAAAACTTCTTCAAGGCACCATAAATAATCAAAGATACCATAAACAAAAGACAAATGACAAGTTAGGGGGTGTAGCTGCAACATATATTACAAAGATTTAATATCAAAAATACAGAATCAATACAAAAAAAGAGACAGAATAAAAGAAAATTTGTCAAAGGATAGAACAAGAATATTACCAGTAAATACAAGCGATATGTTCGACTTCAATAGCAATCAGAGCACTCTACCATAAAATGAAATATTTCACCTGATGGTATGCAAATATGTTTACAGTTTATGTACCCAGTGCCAGTAATGGTAGGGAGAACTATTCTCTCCAACACCACTGGTGAAAAACGTAAACCGGTAGACCCACTGAGAAGGCAATCCAGAAATAATTTTTTAAATTTACACTGGCTATATTAATTCATATAGGAATTCTGCTTCTCAGTGTCTAAGGAAACATTTCCAAACAGAGCATTGTTGGTGATAGAAAATTACTGGAAATAAGCATATATATCTTCAGTAGAGAAATGATTACATAAATTATGGTGCATCCATATTATAAAATACTGTACAAAAAGAATAAAGTAGCTATATATCAGCATTAATAGAAATTCCTGCAATTATGAAAATGTTCTTTATCTATGCTATCCAATATGATAATGATTCGTCACATGTAGCTACTGAGTACCTGAATAACCAAGGAGGTAAATATTCATTTTAATTTAATGTATCTAAATACAAATTTAAACAATCACATATAGGCACTAAAGCTGAAAGGTCTCTAAGACAATGTTAAGTTTTTTTCCAGTAAGGCAATACATACAATATGAATTCCATTTATTTAAATGGGAAAGAAAACAACAACAAAAAAACACACAGTCACCTCTTATCTGTAGGTTCAGTAAGTTCCAGTACATGTGTCAACACAAAAGTACCTGGAAGGATGTGTACCAAGCTGACAAAAATAGCAGGATGGTAGTGGGATGGGGAAATGGGATTTTTGTTTTATCTGAAAATGTATTTGTATATGTCTTATATAATTAAAAATTATTTTTAAAAAAATTTTTTTAACTAGAGGAAAGCAAACGGTTAGCCAGTTGGAGTGAACTGCAAGTGCACAGGAAAAGTAATGTCTAAAAATTAGTAAGAAATGTATCTTCTGATGAAATTCACTTTAACATGGATGCCAATGCAAGAGAGATTATGTTGTATGCACCATCTTGTAAGGACTTAATAGAAACATACATTTGTCCCCCTCATCCACAATCCAATTAATTTTACTCAAGAACAACAATGGTTCTTTGGTAAATAGCTTCTCAAAACCTGCTTAAGATATTTTTCATCAGTGACCACAAATTTGTCATCTCTCCAAAAAACTTTTCCAGATTCCAAGTTGCTTGTGAGAAGGGGCTCTGTCTTTTAACTTGAACTTCCACTGTATCTAACTAGTATTTGTGACTAGCAGTCATGGTAGTTTAAGTACTGCCTTGGTTAGAGAGGCAGTGACAACATAAAGCTATTATAAGCAAATGTTTATTTCGATTTTAACCCCAGAACTCTTTCCTCTTGTTTGTACACCTTTATTTTTACCTGCCATCAAAAGGATCATTTTCTAACTATCTGGTAACTTCAGTGTTTATTTAAATACCTATTATGGTAAACATTAGCTACATAATTTTAAAGCTGCATATAATATCAAATTCAATTTTTTTTTTTTTTTTTTTTTTGAGATGGAGTTTCACTCTTGTTGCCCAGGCTGGAGTGCAATGGCTCAATCTCGGCTCACCGCAACCTCTGCCTCCTGGGTTCAAGTGATTCTCCTGCCTCAGCCACTGAGTAGCTGGGATTACAGGTACGCACCACCACGCCCAGCTAATTTTGCATTTTTAGTAGAGACAGGGTTTCACCATGTTGGTCAGGCCAGTCTCGAACTCCCAATCTCAGGTGATCCGCCTGCCTTGGTCTCCCAAAGTGCTGGGATTACAGGTGTGAGCCACCGCACCTGGCTAGATTACAAGATATTCCAAAATCAGGAGAGAAGCTTCAAGTAAACTCTCAAATGTTATCTTGTATTTTCAGCACAATAAATCCACATACAAATCTAATTTAAAGAATTCACAGGAATTTGTTTATCAGCTTGATTCTCCAAAATGACCAAACATAGACTTTAAAATGCCATTTAGCCAAGATTTTTAATATAGTAAAATAAACACTTAAAACGTCTGCTTATGGTTGGGCACAATGGCGCACGCCTATAATCCCAGCACTTTAGGAGGCTGAGGAGGGAGGATCACTTGAGACCAGGAGTTTGAGACCAGCCTGGGCAACACAGGGAGACCCTATCTCTACAAAAAATAAATTAGCCAGGCATGGATGGTGGTGCACATCTGTGATCCCAACTACTCAGAAGGCTGAGGTGGGAGGATCACCTGAGCACAGGAGGTCGCAGACACAGAGAGCTGTGATCATGCCACTGCACTCCAGCCTGGGCAACAGAGCAAAACCCCATCTCAAAAAAATCAAAACATGAAAATAAAAATAAAACTTCTTATGAATTTTCTGTTTTCAATAATGTATGCTACAGCCACTGGGACCCATTCAGTTTTACTCCATATTAGAGCAGTGCTTCCAAGTTGTCTAGTGTTGCTGGGTTGGCAGAGCTCAGCAATCTTTATCTTAGACTATACGCCAGTGAAAACGTAAATATCTTGGGCAGTGTGATGTCTCAAAAGTTGTTCATTAATCATTAACGACACAGGACAGTAAAAAGACCAGGAAATTGACCGGGCACAGTGGCTCACGATTGTAATCCCAGCACTTTGGGAGGCCAAAGCAGGCGATCATCTGAGGTCAGGAGTTCGAGACCAGCCTGGCCTATGTGGTGAAATGCCATCTCTATTAAAAATACAAAAATTAGCCGGGCCTGGTGGCTGATGCCTGTAATCCCAGCTACTAGGGAGGCTGAGGCAGGAGAATCACTAGAACGCAGGAGGCAGAGTTTACAATGAACAAAGATCACGCCATTGTACTCCAGCCTAGGCAACAAGAGCAAAACTCTGTCTCAAAAAAAAAAAAAAAAAAAAAAGACCAGGAAATTAATGGAAGAACTGTTTCTCCCACTCTTACTTCTACTAAAGATTGGTTCTTACCATTAAAACACACACACACACACACACACACACACGTTCTCATCATTAAAACATACACACACACGCACACATGCAAACACACACACACCCTAAACTCATCCATTCTATTTTGTTTTGAAAGACTAATCTTCATTTTCTAAAACTACAGTTTCAAGTCACTTACAAGAAGTGACTGCTTTTCTTGTTCTTCCTACTGAGTTTGTGATGCTTGGCCACCTTTTCAAGTCTTTAGAAAATTACATGGTTTGGGGGAAAAAAATGCCTTTCTGGGAAGTAATAAGACAAAGTATCCAATTCATACTAAATACCTTCAGTTTCCCTCTAGTATCCCTAAAAGTGTCCAAGTCAACCTTAATGAACCTTTCCAAACAAGGTGTTTGGTATAGCTATCTTTGAAAATAAAAATTATGCCATCTTTTTCTAAAATGACAAACCAAGGACATATTTTCCAGGTCTTCACCCTAAGAAAAGCCAAATAAAATTTTCCTTTAAATAAGTTCTTACTTTGAACATTTGAAAACATCTGGATATTTGTCACTTCGGCTAGCAGGGAATAATGATAAACACAGCAACAGCACCATCTAAAGACACACTGTCAGAATTCCTTGAAAATGAGCCAGAGATCAGTTTCAAGCAAATATGGGTCTTCACCTTCCCCAGTCAGAATGATGAATGTAAGACTGTTGAATTGCATTTGCCCTTTGATGCTTAGTGCAAAGAGTCAAAGACAAAAAGCTCCACTTGTGCTTTGTGAGAATAAATACATCGCAGCAGCTATAATTGGCACTGAAGCTGGGCACGGTGGCTCACGCCTGTAATCCCAGCTACTCAGGTGGCTGCGGCATGAGAATCAATTGAACCCAGGAGGCGGAGGTTGCAGTAAGCAGATTACGTCACTGCACTCCAGACAGAGTGACAGAGCAAGACTCTGTCTCAAAATACTAATAATAATAATGATAATAATTTTAAAAACGGGTACTGTGACCAGAGAGTGAAGCTGTTAACAAAAGCTACAGTACCAACAGCACAGGCTGTGCCCCTAATGCAGAGAATGATTCCTTTCAGAGACTTATTTTTGGTTTCTGTAAATGGCATTGCTTCTTTGAAGCTGAAGGAGTCAAGAAAATACTTAGACCAGCACTGTTCAATACAGGAGCCACTGGCCACATGTGCCTATCAAGCACTTGAAAGGCAGCTTGTCTAAATTGAGATGTGTTGTAAATGTAAAATACATACTTGGTTTCAAAGATTTAGTACAAGGCTGGGCATGGTTGCTCACGTTTGTAATTCCAGCACTTTGGGAGACCAGGGAGGGCAGATCACCTGAGGTCAGGAGTTCAAGACAAGCCTGGCCAACATGGTGAAACCCCATCTCTACTAAAAATACAAAAATTGGCCGGGCATGGTGGCATATGCCTGTAGTTCCCAGCCACTCGGGAGGCTGAGTTGGGAGAATCACTTGAATCCGTGAGGCAGAGGTTGCAGTCAAGATCATGCCACTGCACTCCAGCCTGGGAAACAGAGTGTGAGCCTGTCTCAAAAAAAAAAAAAAAAAAAAAGGCCGGGCACAGTGGCTCACACCTGTAATCCCAGCACTTTGGGAGGCCAAGGCGGGTGGATCACGAGGTCAGGAGATCGAGAGCATCCTGGCCAACACGGTGAAACCCCGTCTCCACTAGAAACAAAAAAAATCAGCCAGGCATGGTGGCAGGCGCCTGTAGTCCCAGCTACTCAGGAGACTGAGGCAGGAGAATGGTGTGAACCTGGGAGGCGGAGCTTGCAGTGAGCCGAGATGGAGCCACTACACTCCTGCCTGGGCGACAGAGTGAGACTCCTTCTCAAAAAAAAAAAAAAAAAAAAAAAGACAATACAGAACAAAGAATGTAATGTAAAAGGTCTCCATAACTCTTTGTGATGCTGAATGCCTGTTGTAGTTATATTAATAACACTTTGGATATATGGGTAAAATAAAATATATTTCCAAAATTAATCTCACTGGATTCCACTTGCTTTTCTTAAAAAAAAATACAACTACTAGAAAATTTAAAAGCACATATATGTGTGCTTTTATAACCTCATATTTGCAGGTTGCTTTATATTTCTACTGGACACATTGCTTTAGACCTTCCAATAATTCTTCTCAGCAGCCATCTTAATCCTGAGCTGCTAATCTTTAGTCTGCACATGAAAATCCTAAATGAATAACAAAGTTTTTTTTTTTTTTTTTGAAATGGAGTTTCACTCTCCGCTGCCCAGGCTGGAGTGCAGTGGTGTGATCTCAGTTCACTGCAACCTCTGCCTCCCGGGTTCAAGCGATCTTCCTGCCTCAGCCTCCCAAGCAGCTGGGATTACAGGCATGTGCCACCACGCCTAGTTAATTTTGTGTTTTTGGTAGAGATAGGGTTTTACCACATTGGTCAGGCTGGTCTCAAACTCCTGATCTCAGGAGATCCACCTACCTCAGCCTCCCAAAGTGCTGGGATTACAGGTGTGAGCCACCGCGCCCAGCCCTAAGTGAATAACGTTCTAAGGACACGTTTTCTGGTTCCCTTTTCTTAAAAGCAAGAAAGTAGAACAGGACAAGGTCTAGATGAGAGCTCTTTCTGTCAATTCAGAGTCTAGTTTATTCTTGCCAGATTGCGGCACCAACTGCAATACCAATAAAACATGGACACAATTCCCGGAAAGGAAGGGACCTAGGCCAAAGACAACTGGGAAGGTAAATTAGCAACATAAAAAAACAAAACAAACCAAAACAAAAAGACACTCCAACACACGCCAAACCCTACAGAATAACTTCTGAAATTTATTCATAAATTTACATGACTTCCCTTATAGAATTTCATGACTTCCCTTAAAGAATTTCTTTAGTCCTTGTCTTCCCTTAGGGACAAGGTCACAAGAAATCTTTCTGAAGTGTAAGCTGCCTGAAATCATCTTTCTAATCCACATTAACCATATCCTTTCCAGTAGTGCAGTGTCACTAATTGTGATTACGTGTTTGTGTGTGTGTGGGTGTGGAAATTAACAATGAACACTGAGATTTATTTTCAAATATCCCTTCATTTGCTATAGATAGTTGAGTGACACATTGAACTTGTACAGTATCCTGCTACCTTGCCCCAAAGTCCAATAAAGCCTTGGTACAACCCTACTTGTTGGCAGGTGAAACCATTTACTCTTCTCACACACATACACATACACTCACAGTGAGACAGAGGTCCCCAACCCCTAGACCATTACAGTCCGTGGCCTGTTAGGGACCAGGCCACATAGCAGGAGGTGAACGGCAGGGAAGTGAGCATTACCGCCTGAGCTCTGCCTCCTGTCAGATCAGTGGTGGCACCAGACTCTCATAGGAGTGCAAACCCTATTGTGAACTGTGCATGCAAGGGATCTAGGTTGCATGCTCCTTATGAGAATCTAACTAATGCCTGATGATCTGAGGTGGAACAGTTTCATCCCAAAACCATACCCCCAGTCTGGCCCGTGGAAAAATTGTCTTCCATGAAACCAGTCCCTGGTGCCAAAACGGTTGGGGACCGTTGGAGTGAGAGGACTATTCCCAGAAAGTCCTTAACTCCACTTTGAACCTCCTCTGGACATGGCACAGAGAGATCTTCCCAAGCTCTGCAGGCCTTAGTGAGAAGCTCCACATTCTGCTTTTCTTCTAAGACCTTGGGTTACCCTTACCTTGACTTGCTCGTTGGAGGTTACAGCACAGAAGACAATCTCTGTGAATCCTTGAGATGGGAACATACGGAAACAGATACCACCAATAACACGGCCATCTTTAATTAAAGCAAGGGTTTTGTGTTTCCTGAAAGAGTAAGATTATGTCAAAGTTTTACCTATCCTAGTTATACAAATATACTTTTTGGGATGTTCCTTATTAACCAACTAAGAAAGAGGGACATGTCCTAAGTTTCTATAGAAACTTCCTTCATGTAACCCCTATCTCACTAGACTACCCTTTTATCTGAACTTTTTAGAGCAAGCTTGACTGCATAAGACGTCATCAGCACTCCCATCAGAACAAAGTACCAGTCACCTAAGAAGTGCCTGAGGTTTAAAATAGAGAACAGTGTATGTGCGGAGGTGCTCTGGAACTGGCACACCCAGTGCCAAGGAGGGGTCAGGGGAGAGCAGGAAGTCATGGACAAACATGATACGTGTCTCTGAAGAGTTAAGTCTTACTCCAAAATATTACAGAAACATTATGAAAAAGAATTTAAAATCTACATATACAATTTGTGAAACTTTGCATTATGGAATCCTTCCCTCTGTCTAAAGCATCACACTGAATCGTCACAGGCATGGATCACAGTCCCCAGAGGCTACTGGGCTATATATGTTAAAATAAATTCAATTAGGGAAGTTTAGTTCTTTGGGGTTTTGTGGGGTTTTGTTTTTTTTTTTTTTTTAAAGCAATGGATTTTCAAAGTTAACCCATCTTATATCCCAATAATTGCCCACAGACCTGGGCACCTAGTTAAGATACCAAAACCAATATTTTGACTACGAAAAAAGTAGAACATTTTAGTGTTACATTCTCTCACTGCTATAAAGAATGAAGCACAGGATAGTCATCAGCGATGTAAAATACAAAGTTTCATTATCATTAACAAGAAAATTTGTAAATTGTTTAAAATTAATCTTAGCACTTTCAGACATGAAAATTAGCTTGGTGTAGCTCTGTATCCACAGCAAGACAGGAGCAGTGGTATTCGGTGGATGACTATGGCTGACTTTCACTATCTAAGTAGTTCCTCTTTCATTTAAAAAGGAAATAAGGAAGAAGGAACAGAAAGTACCACTTACGGGTCAAAGACGAGCCGTGTGATGTACTCTTTTGGCATTCGGGGCAGCTGGTGGGAGAAAACGTTCTGTAGGCCAACCAGCCACATGAGGATCTTCTTGTTTGGTTTCTGGTTGAGGGAATTGCCAACGACGTGAAATTCAATTACACCCCTGCGCTCTTCCAACCTTGCCGCCTCATCCCTGGCCGAGTGTGCCGACAGAAAATTGGTCTGAGATGCAAGAGACAGGAAAAAATTACACAGAGCTATTCTCTCAAGACAGTGGGGATGGGACACATCCAAGCTTCTCATTTTTGTTCTAATAAGATACACATTTGTGGATTTTCAGAGTCCTAAATTCACACATGTGTGCACACATACACACAGAGACACATACACATACAAGTTATGAAGACAAGACAGAAAAGGCAGGTAAAGCATTTTGAGAAATTGGAGTATTATATGTGTACACGGATGATATTCAGTGTAGATTAGGGGCCAGCAAAATTTTCTGTGAAGGGCCAGATAGAAAATATTTTAGACATTGTGAGCCATAAGGTCTTTGTCACAACTACTCCTTCTTCTGCTGTAATGCAAAAGCATCCACAGACAATATGTTAAAGAATGGGTGCGGTACTGTTCCAATAAAACTTTGTTTAAAAATACAGTAAGCAGACAAAATGTGGCCTGTGGGTTATTGTTTGCCAACCTCTGGCTTAAAGGAATCCTCTCCAGCTGAGCTTTAAGGACCCTTGAGATGACAGATTCAAATTCTCATTACAGGCCCAATAGTAGCACTCATGAATATACTTTTAACACCTCTTTTTAAAGAACAGGGTTTTTTCCAGAGAATATCTGTTGACTTACACTCAACCATAGCTGGAAGCACAACCACGTGCCAGCACTTATGCTCCCTATCTTATTTAATCTGCCCAGTGGTTTGCAAGCAAATACTCCACAAACAGCTCTTCAGGTAAGGAAGGCCCTAAATGGTGACACTTCATCTCATTAGTCCAGAACTGGCTATCCAGGTAACCAGGTGCCATGGTGGTCAATTTCAAGCTACCAACATATGGAACAACCAGCTCACAAAATTCCTAAAAATTTAACAATTTTCTTTGCATTCTAGTACAAGCCAGCTCCAGTATACTACTAAATATTAATATATCCAAAATATTTTGAAACATGTGATTGCATCCTGATGTAGTTTGAATGTGTGCCCCCTCCAAATTCATGCTGAAATGCAATCTCCAATGCTGGAGGTGGGGCCTAGTGGGAAGTGTTGGATCATCAGGGCAGATCCCTCATGAATGACCTAGCACAATCCCCTTGTTGATGAATGAGTTATTGCTCAGTTAGTTCACAGGAGATTTGGTAGTCTAAAGGGGTCTGGCTCCTCCTCCTCACTCTCTCATTCCCTTTCTCACCATGTGATGTGCCTGCTCCCACTTCACCCTGCACCATGAGTAGAAGTTCCCTGAGGCCTCACCAGAAGCTACGCAGATGCTGATGCCATTCTTGTACAATCTGCAGAACTGTGAGCCAATTAAAGCTCTTTTCAAAAAAAATAAATTACCAAGTCTCAGGTATTTCTTTGTAGCAATGCAATAGACTAGTACAAATTCCCATTTTAGAGCTGGAAAAAACTAAACTCAGCTAATCTGCAATGTTACTAAATCCCTAAAAAAACTATAGTCTTAAGCCCTCACAGACTGGATATCTAGAAGGAAATGGAAAGATCATTTTAGGAAAATATTTTTCTATCACAACATTCTGGTTCTCTGAAGTATCTTCAATATCATAAAATAAATGCTTAAGGAAACATGGCAAACTGAAAATTAACACTGTAATATAATCTCCAAGCCATTTCTTCATTTCCTGGAAGCTGTCAGAAATGTCGTAAGACAGGCATGTCTAAAGAAGTGTCATTGCTTTGCATGCCCTCAGATGCAAGGCAATGAGATGACAGAAGCACTTTTACCAAAAATGCCTTACTTGAATCTAATCCTTAGTAAACAATCAAGAAATCCAAGAAGAGGGACCTTACACAAAACTAGCGAACAAGACTCTTCACCAATGGCAGTGCTGCAAAAGACCAAAACAGGGCTGGGGAGTGGTTTTAAAGGAGACTAAAGAAATGAAGAGAGAAGAATTAAATGCAATGCACAATCCCTAACTGATCCTTCAACAACAACAAAGGTTATAACAGACATCATCTGGATATATGGGAAATTTAAATACGGTTTTATATTAAGCCAGAGGTCAGCAAACTTTTCAGTGAAAAGCCAGATAATAAATATTTCATGCTTTGCAAGCCACACATTCCCCATCTCAATTATTCAAATTTACAGTTGTAATGCAAAGATAGCCGCAGACACTATGTTTTAATAAAACTTTATTTGAAAAAACAGCCAGTGGACCAGATTTGGCTTGCAGGCTGTAATTCACCAACCCTGTATTAGAAAATATTGTAACCATGCTAAATTTTCTAACAGTAATGACTGCATTGTGGTTATGTAAGAGAATAGCTTCCTTATGAGATACAGTACATGCAAAAATTGTTAGGGGTGAAGTATTACGACATGTGTTTTTAATTCTGAAACGGTTCCAAATGGTTCATGGGAAGCAGGGAGAGAAAGAGAAAAGAGCATATGGGGAGGCGCAGGGAGAAAGAGAGAAAGCAAATGTGGCATAATGTTAACTGTTGGATCTAAGTGAAGCGTCTATGGATTTTTATCACAGCATTTTTGCAACATTTATGAGGGCTTGAAATTTTTCAAGATAAAAAGCTGGGAACGATGCCTTCGACTGTGAGATTATTAGTAAGTGGACCTGTGATGTGATATTCATCAAGGGGAATTACCTCTTGATCAGTTGTTCCTGCCCTCTCCACACTGACCACCAGGTTAAATGCAAACCAGGGTAGCATAACATGTTAACTCTCAGCATTAGCATCCCCACTTCTGACAGCTGGAGTGGCCAGGAGAGCAGAAGAGGTCTACCAGCTGGCTGCCCAGGTTTACCCCGCTGACCTCTGGTCCAAGCATTGCTGCAGGGTCCGTGATGGTAGACATAACCTCGTTGATTAATTCCATCGGAATATCCCCCATAACTCGGGGTCTCTTGGCCTCCTCCAGAACATGAGAATCAGTCATTTTCCTCTTTTCTCCTGTAATGATCAAAATAAAAGGCAAACAATGGGTGGTTCTAAACAAAAAACAAATAATACACGCTGACTAATTTTCTAACAGCACTGATGGGTATGGAGGTCAATTCTATCCTTACCACCAGGGGAAGAGGTAACAAAGGAAGATAGGAAAGAGAAGGGACAAGCTCACAATAACTGCCAACCCAATTCATTCTGAATATTCTCTACTTTCTACGATGATTTTTAACTAGATACATGAAATATTAAGGTACATGTTTCTTCATCTGCAAATGCAAAGGGGTGATTCTAGCTATTGTTTGTTAGTACTATCTAATATAGTCTCTTCGACTATAGAGAACATGGTCCATATGACACCAAAGTGTCAAAATGTTTTGAAATTTGCCTTATGGCCTAAAATAAGATCAGTCTTTTGTAAATGTGCAGTGTCTTCTTGGAAAGAATGTGTATTTTCACATTTTGATCTCTTTAACTCCATTAGCTCAAGTTTACTGATCACGTTGTATGGGCTTCCAGAGCCTTACTGATATTTTTGTCTGACCTATGAATTACTCAGTTGTTTGTTTAAATCAAATTGTTGGTTGATTTGATTATTTCTCCTTGAGGTCATGTTAATTCCGCACCCCCCGACCCCCACCCCACCATACATGTATGGAAATCAGTTTGCATTAGGCTCTGGGCTTTATTGGTTAGTTATTGCTATGTAATAAACCAACCCCAAATGCAGTCCTAAAACCATAATAACTTACTATCATAGCTCATTCATTTGGTGTGTTTACTGATGGGTGGCTGATTTCCACCAGTCTCATTCAATCTTGGCAGGCTTGCTCATGAGTCTACCCATTGATTGGAATCTCTGCTGGGCTTGGCTATACACACACACACACGTATGTGTATATATATGTATGCATATATATTATGTATATATGTCTAATATTATATATTTGAAATATACCATAAATTGTTTTATTTTTAATAAACAATGAATTTAATTTATTATAAAATGACAAACTTCATCTTTTACAATGCTTTTTTGCCTTAAAATGATGCCTCACAAAGTGAGCACAGCCACTAGCCTATCAAGTAGATGCAATCTCACCATTCCACACAATAGGAGAGGCCATGCAAAGGCAAAGAGAACTTTCTTCTACTTTCCTCATGAGATTGCATGGTAGTTTTTCTTCTCCTTTCTATTCTCATGTTTGGTTTTTCCAGTTTTTTCCAGACATAACATGTATTTATTTTTACAAGTAAATTTTTTGAATTTTTAAGATGTCTAGATCTAATTTATTTCCTCACATGTGAATCCCACTGCTATCTCAATATAACATTCTCCACATAGCATTCTCACTATCTTTAGTTGAAAAGGAGCAGAACAATACAAAGCAACTTGACTGTAGAATATTCTTCCAGAAATATTACATATTATTTACTAAATGGCTTTTGTCGAGTTCTTTTTTCTACAATTTTTTTGTTGTTTGTTTTTGGAAACAAGTAACAGTATTTTCAGACAGTTGACCAATAAGTCCTCAAATTCCATGATTCTCTAAGAGTAATGCTGAAAACTATTTATTTCATGGCTGGGGTTTGTTAATTGATATATGCCCTCTCTTGTTACGCTGCTAATGGTGTTTATGATTTTTAAAAAAAATCTGAGGCTGAATCCAAGCTCACTGGTAGAGTTTCTGGATGGATTAGTGATATCTCCCTTGGAAGTGAAAGGGAATGGTGGCATATGCTAAATATTTGGTACTTCTTATATTATAAGGTCCTCTTCTTTCCCTCTTTCATGGTACTTCATTTATTTAAAAATGTGGTCACATCCAAGATTTGTCTGATGTCCAGTCTGTGGACAGAAAAGCAACCTTCAAAACATTCTCTAACTGTGAAATGCTTCTAGGATCAAGAGATATTTTTGCCCATGTGGCAGATTACATTAATGGCCAAATTATTTACCCTCCTGGTATCTTCACTCTTTGCCATGTGACTTTGCAGTGATTCCTACGAAAGGAATAGACTACCTTTTTCCACTTCTCTACCTCTCAACTCTGAGTTCAACTATATGACTTGCTTTGGATGACAGAATGAGGCAGAAGTCAGCAGGGCATGGTGGCTCACACCTGTAATCCCAGCACTTTGGAAGGCTGAGACAGGTGGATCACCTGAGGTCAGGAGTTTGAGACCAGCCTGACCAATATGCGAAAAACTTGTCTCCACTAAAAATACAAAAATTAGCCGGGCGTGGTGGTGGGCACCTGTGATCTCAGCTACTCAGGAGGCTGAGGCAGGAGAATCGCTTAAATCCAAGAGGCGGAGGTTGCAGTGAGCTGAGATCGCACCACTGCACTCCAGCCTGGGTGACAGTGTGAGACTCCATCTCAAATAAAAAGAAAAAAAAAAAAGAATGTGGCAGAAGCAATGGTTTACAAGTTCCGAGCCTAGGCTTCAAGAGACTGTGTATTTCTTCCTGCCCTCTCTCTTCAGAAGAAGGACATGTTCCAGGTAGCCTAATAGTCCCAGGAAAATTATGAGAAATATGTAAAGCAGAGTTGCTTCAGCTTAAGTGCTCTAGCCAAGCCAAGCCCAAAACAGAGATTATAATCAATGGGTAACTTGCAAGCAAGCCCAGCCAAGATTGAGTGAGACTAGCTGAAATCAGCCAACTCTCAGGCAACACGCCAAATGAGTGGGCTATGACAATAAGTTATTACAGTTTTGTTTTTGTTTTTATTTGTTTTTGTTTTTGAGATGGAGTCTCACTCTGTCGCCCAGGCTAGAGTGCAGTGGCCGGATTTCTGGTCACTGCAAGCTCCGCCTCCCAGGTTCACGCCATTCTCCTGCCTCAGCCTCCCGAGTAGCTGGGGCTACAGATGCCCGCCACCACGCCTGGCTAATTTTTTGTATTTTTAGTAGAGACGGGGTTTCACCGTGTTAGCCAGGATGCTCTCGATCTCCTGACCTCGTGATCCACCCACCTCGGCCTCCCAAAGTGCTGGGATTATAGGCGTGAGCCACCGCGCCCAGCCAGTTGTTACAGTTTTAAGATGGCAATAACTAACCAGTACAGCCAAAAGCCTAATACAAAGTGATTTCTGGCCATTAAAATCCTGGACATGCAGAAACTGTAGTTGGTTTAAGTCTACCTTTTGCACTCCTCTGGTAATAGAGCTCCTGGGGCAAGTCACAGCCCTGTCTTTTTTTTTTTTTTTTTTTTTTTTTTGTGAGACGGAGTCTCGCTGTGTCACCCAGGCTGGAGTGCAGTGGCGCGATCTCGGCTCACTGCAAGCTCCGCCTCCCAGGTTCAGGCCATTCTCCTGCCTCAGCCTCCGAGTAGCTGGGACTACAGGCGCCCGCCACCACGCCCGGCTAGTTTTTTTCGTATTTTTAGTAGAGACGGGGTTTCACCATGTTAGCCAGGATGGTCTCGATCTCCTGACCTCGTGATCCGCCCGCCTCGGCCTCCCAAAGTGCTGGGATTACAGGCTTGAGCCACAGCCCTGTCTTACCCCTCTTAAGAGCTTACCTGGGTTTGCCTCAAGTCCAGAAGAGGCTTTGCAGGCAGGACTGCTGCTCCTTGCATTTGACTGCTCAAGGGAAGATGAGGTTGAATTGTATGAAATTGTCCCAGCCACAGGAGGTGGACTGATAACTGCCCAGGCAAAAGGAGAAGAAGGTGTTAGATGACTGACTCCTTTCTTAGGCAACAAGAAACCAAGTGCAATGGGACTACCCCATTCCTGCCCAATGCCACAAAATAAGTCATCTTTAAAACATAAGCCAAAGGCATCAAAATAACAAAGACAGTAGGGATTAAAACTCATTAAACAGAATAAGGATATCTGAGTCCATATTGATAAAATAATAAATGAATAAATAAATAAATAAGTGGAGATGAGGAAAGCTCAAGAATACCAACAAAGAAATAAGGAAGGAATGGTGGAAGTTAGTAAAAAAAAAAAAAAAATCACTATTTGGCAGCCACCATATGATAACTGATTTGAGGAAGATCATGTGTGTAGGCTAAACCTGGTGAGTATAATTTTGATGAAGACAAGATATTTATACAGTCTCAAAATATCTCCCCACAAAAGTACTTTTTTTATTAAAAAGGAGAGGTAGTAATACTGCAGTGAAGAAAGCTGGTGACCACCACCACAACCATGTGATCAAACTTAATACCAACAATCATATGCCTCCTGATGCAATGGAAAATTTGCAATAAACCACATTATTGAGACAAGAGGCAAAAACAGAAGACAGCAGATAGCTTAGATAACAATACTACATCAACATTAAATATGCTGACAGAAAACCATAGTTTTTATATTAGAGAATGTATGAGAGACATCAAAATTACTAAAGGGGCATGATGTTTGTAACTTTCAATTAATTTAGAAGAAAAAATATATATTATATATTTGTATATTATATATATTTTTTAAAATATATATATAGCTATTTTTATATAAAAAATATATTTTTAAAAGTATATATTATATATATAGCTCTTTTTTTTTTTGAGACAAAGTTTCACTCTCGTCGCTCAGGCTGGAGTGCGGCGGTGCGATCTCGGCTCACTGCAACCTTCTCTGCCTCCCTGGTTCAAGCTATTCTCCTGCCTCAGCCTCCCGAGTAGTGAGATTACAGGCACCTGCCACCACTCCCGGCTAACTTTTTGTGTTTTTAGTAGAGATGAGGTTTTGCCATGTTGAGCAGGCTGGTCTCAAACTCCTGACCTCAGATGATCCGCCCACCTCGGCCTCCTAAACTGCTGGGATTACAGGCATGAGCCACCACACCTGGCCTATATGTCTCTCTCTTTCTCTTTCTTTTTTTCCTCTCTCTCTACTCCTCCCCTAAGTTTTATATATACATGTACACACACACACACAAATTTAGGAGAAAATATATATACCTATATATAAATAATATATAATATATATTTACATGTATGAATATTTGTATATTATATATCATATATAAATAAAAATATATATTATATATAATTTTTTCTCATAAATTATATATATATATGTAAATAACTTAGGGGAAGAGTAGAGAGAGAATAAAAGAGAAAAAGAAGGGATAGAGAAAGGGTAATAATAAAGCAAGGATGGCAAAATGTTAACAATTGGTTTATAACCAGGTAAAGAATATAAAATATACAGGATTTCTTTGTCCTCTTCTTGTAACTCTACTGTGAGTTTGATAGTATTTCCAAACAAAAAGGGTTTTTATATTTTTGTTTTTTAGAAAAGGCCATTGTAGGCCGGGTGTGGTGGCTCACGCCTGTAATCCCAGCACTTTGGGAGGCCGAGGCGGGTGGATCACGAGGTCAGGAGATTGAGAGCATCCTGGCTAACACGGTGAAACCCTGTCTCTACTAAAAATACAAAAATCAGCCGGGCGCGGTGGCAGGCATCTGTAGTCCCAGCTACTCCGGAGGCTGAGGCAGGAGAATGGCGTGAACCCAGGAGGTAGAGCTTGCAGTGAGCAGAAATCGTGCCACTGCACTCCAGCCTGTGCGACAGAGTGAGACTCCATCTCAGAAAAAAAAAAAAAAGGCCTTACAAAGTAGGATGCTGTTTTGCTAGCTGTGTTGCTGACTGGTAGCTGATGAGGTGAGAGGTGACAAGGGGTATAGACATTCTCAAAAACACTGGTCACACACAAGACACAGCATGGCAGTACAGACAATTGTCAGAGAGAATGTTCATCTAACTTTCAACACAGCCACAATTCAGTCAACAAGGACATTCCCAGCAGCCAAGAAGGCAATAAAGTAAGTAAACCAAGAGAGAGAGAGATACCAACCCATAGCACTTCTAACTGAATAGCTAGTGGTTTGTCAAAAATCAGAATATACTAAAGTGCCATGCTCTATGTTTTTTTCTTCCAATATATAGCCCTTCTGAATTTCAAAGCATACTGGAGTGATTCTGAACAAAGAGAAAGCTCTGGTGATTCAGAAGACATCTGAGTATCTTGTAAAATTTCAGATCCATCCTTATGAATGTCATTTATCACAGTTGCATCGATGCGCAGACATGCTAATTAAGTAGATGATTACACTCTTCTTTTCCCCCAAGAGAACACATTGCAATTACAGTAGAACAAGAGAAGACAGCCCGCTTCTGACGGCTTCAGGTAATACTAAAGTGTACAATCCAACTTAACCTGGTGACAACCTTAGCCACAGAAAAAAGAATAAAATTTCCATACGGTCACAGACAACAACCTCTTCCTTCTCCATCCTGTACTATGACAGATAACAATGTGGCTGGAAGTTGAGCAGATTGGAGAATTTTGAGCAAACAAGGGTAAAGGGGAGTTTTCACACACAGAGAAATCCTCTCCACAGACCCACCAAAGGAGAACTATGTTGATCCTGCTGAATAACTTTGGTCCCCCACTGCCTGAGGGAGGAAATTGTTCTTCACTCATTCCTTCCACAAGTGTATGCTGTATATTGGCAGCACACACCAAGATGGTGTGATGTAGTGGTTAGAGTTCTGGCTCTCTTACTACAGTGTAATATTTAGGAATTAAATACAGGTGTGAAACCCAGTTCCGTCACTTACAAGGTCTATCTTGGGCAATTTGTTGCTCCTCCTTGAGCTTCTATTTCCTCAACTATGTGAAGGAGATCATAATTCCAACTTCCCAGGGTTTGTGAAAAGGCTTAAAGATACCAAGGAAGCTTCTTAGCCAAGCACTTAATAAATGTTTCAATTATTATTGCGACAAAACTGGGTCTCTGACCATCAAAAAGCTGCATCCACAGGAGATAAAAGACATACAGAAAAAATGGGACTAGGATAATATGAGGTGAGTATTGTCTAACACAGTCATTCTCAAATGTCGCTGCACATTAAAATTACCTGGGGGTTTTTTAAAAGTTCCAATGTCCAGGCCACACCCCAGGACAATAATCTCACACTCTGTTGGAATGGCACTCAGAAATCAGTGCATTTCAAATTCCATGGGTGATTCCATTGTGCAGTCATGTTTGAGAACCAAGGATAGGATATATTCAAGGCTCTGTGAAAGTCTGGAAGAAAAGAGATCCAGTCCTTGCTAGAAGGGATGGGAGAACTTAGGAAAGAGTTTGCAGAAGAAATGCCATTTGAAAGTTAGGTGAAATCAAATCAAAGGTAAAGTGAATAGCACAGGTACAGAGGAAGCAATGCAAAGGATATGTCCAGTAACCACAGAAAACATGTCTACTAAATGCTGATTGCTCAACTGTAGAAGAAACACGTAATAGGCACAGACAGGCCCCAAAGCACTACAGGTTTTGGACCAGAGATACATGAAATTATGACCTCAGGTTATAAAAAAGAAAAAAAAAAGGACACAAATATGTTTTTGACATGTTTTTGGTAATGAGCTCAAACAAAAAGAGTATGATTCAAATAAAATTCCTCATTCACTAGTACTTTGGTTTGTAGGGATTTAGTTATATTTACACCTAAACTTGAGCTCTAGATGAAAACCTTTTTCAAAAATCACCTCTCAAATGCACTATGCTGAGTTAAAGTTATCAGTCTCGAAAAGCTGTCCACTATATGATTCCACTTCTATGACTTTCTGGAAAAGGCAAAACTGTAAGAACAAAAAAACAGATCACTGGTTGCCAGAGCTGGAGGTAGGACTATGAATGCACTACAGAGAGGTACAAGGGAATCTGTCTGGAAGGAGGCCACTGTTCTATATTTTGATGGCAGTGGTAATTACTCAAGTATATGTGTTTGTCAAAACACAGTACGGTAAAAAGAGTACATTTTAGTACATATAAATTATACTTCAATTTTGTTTTTAAAGCAAGAATAAATCTTTTTTTCTTTGCTGGAGGCATTAGAGGCAATACTCACAAGCCCCCATATTACACATTGACCTAGAGCACTACAAAAAAAAAACTCTTGACATCAAAATTTTGCACCCCGTCTTTCCCCGTAGCCAGATATAAACTGTTTTGGCATTTCTTGCCAAACTTCTCCATGGGGTCTTCCTAGTGTCAAAGGCAGGAATTCAGATCCTCTTTCTGAGATCACTGTGACTCCAGAAGGCACCTGTCTTCCTTCCTCACAAAATGCCAACTGATGCCACTGGCTGATTTAAGCAATAGCAAGGATGCCCTGCCCCCACAGGGAAGTAGTTCACATCCTGAGACTCAAGACTGCCTCTCACTCACTATCCACCATTATACCTGGTGGTAACTTGATGTACAAAACAGATATCATAGATTTAAGAGGTCAGACAGAGACTTGATTCCTAGGTGTGTCTAGCCATCGACTGAGACTATAATTGGGTTTGGAAAGAGCCAGCATTTGACTATAGAGCTAAGCTCATTTGACTATAGAGCTAAGTATAAGTTACAGTTCACTGCAACTTACACGTCAGGTTGGCCTTCCTGGTTATTCTCTGATTTGTGTAAAAGGAAACTCACCTGTTTGGATGCCTAGCTGGCTGGTTCTGGACGAGGCTGAGAGAAAATCCTGATCCCAAATGGGAGAGTTTTGACTATAAACTTCTTCTTCTAGCATGGACAGAAATCTAGACACAAGAGTAATAGAAATAAGATTTTTTTAAAAAAACAAAAAAACTACTGTAAAGACAACAGCCCTAATAATCTGTGGCAATCACCTTAACATCAGTGTCTCAAACCTTCAATCAGAAATATAATGGAGAATTACAACCCAAATTATGATTTAGTTGGGCAGCCCTGGTATATACAAATACAGAAATGCATTTATACAAATGTTTACTCTTTTGACCCTGCATAGTTTAACACAACATAGGATACAGACACATGAATTACATCAGTAGAAATGCATTAATCTTCCTCAGTGAATCTCAGAGCATGATTTCAGCCCTCCATATAGCTGCATTGTCACTGTCATTATCTTCACAAAAGTTACTAATATTTATTGAGTGCTTACTTTGTGCCTGCACTGCTCTAAGAACTTCTTACTGAATCCTCACATCAACTCTATGAGTTATATTTTCTATTTTTATTTGTCACGCACATGTATAGCTCTCACTACATGATAGGCAGTGTTGTAAGTGGTTGATGTATACTAACTCACTTGATCTTTTTAACAACCCTATGAGATAAAATTCATACCCATTTCACAGACGAAGAAAGTAGGGCACAGAGAAGTTAAATAACTCGATCAAATTCCTGCAACTAGTAAATGGCAGGATCAGGATTGGAACAAGTAACAAATTAATTACTATGCTAACTTTAAACCAAATAGATCTCAAGTTTTAGCAACCCATAAAAATCATCTGGAAACCTTATTAGAAATACAGATGCTTATCAGAATAGGGCAGGTGATTTTAAAAACTTAAAAATTAAAAGAGAAAAAAAGAAAAAAGAAATACAGATACCTAAGTCCCTCTGAGGCTTACTGAATTTTTGTTTGCCAATAAAAGGGGGAAAAATAGAAATATCTAAAAGCACTAAAAATAGTTCAGAGTGGTGAAGCTATCAGTGGTCTTCTTCATTTTTTCCCCGAACCAAATTTTCTTCACTTTTAGAATGAAATATAGATACAAAACTTTAAAAAAACTTTGTAATTAGGTGAATGGGGAAAGAGGCACATGTTAAAGCCAAGTGGGAAAAAAGGCAGCACATATGAAGAATAGGAAGATAAGAATGTAAGCCCTGAAAATGCATCTGAGAACTGCAGAGACCTCCCTGGGTGCTGGGAAGCCAGTCCCAGCTCTAACTCTGAAACAGTGCCCAAGACTCAAATAATACCTCAGGTTTCAACATGTGTGGTTCTGCTGCCAAAACTGTAGGTATAAATCCCCAATAGCCTTAAATGTTGTCATATTCGGTGAAAAGGAATTTAAAAGGAGAAGTGGGTGGTAGTTTTACCCCACCATTAGTAATAGAGAAGAAAAGAAGGCAGCATGGATGTTTTAGCTCTTAGCATAAGCATGCCAGAACTATGGGCTGAGGGAACAAAACACACTATAATTAGCAAATATCTGCAAGAAGCAAAATGAATTTGTTATGGGAAAAATCTTATTATGCAAAGTAACTAAAATTTCTCTTTAAATACCATAACAGGTGTTGGGAAGGGAGGAGTCTTCTTTTGTCCCTTGACTCAGAGACAGAATGACAGCTATCACCTGAAAACATAAAATGCTGCTTATATGGCAAATGTAATAGATACATAAGGAAGAAAACTGCTTCAGTCTCTAAGGAAAGGAGCTTACATCAGTTAAAAGACACTGAAATACATGAGTGTGCCCTAATTTCATAACCCGTTTTGGGAGCAAAATCCAAACTGCAGTTTAAGTGCTTCAGAATCTCCCTCCACAGAGGACAACAAAATGTTCATGTCATGACTTAGTCTCATGTACTGGTTCTCTAAAGAAAATTTTGACAATCAGGTTGCTGAAATATATGTGCAAATATTAGGTGTTCCACCAAAGCCCATCAGAATTACTCATGACATCTATCTAAGGTTTAGGATTTGGGTTAAAATGCCATGGAATCTTCAGTCCATTTCTCTCAGAAAACCATTTTGGTTTTTTGTTGTTTTGTTGTTTTTGTTATTGTTTTGAACCTAACTTATTGTTATGAATTAAAACTCTACCTTTAGTGAGACAAAAATTCTGTAATCTAGTAATACTATCTGAATAATAAAAATCTAGTTTCTCAAACAAACGGGGTTTCATCAATCTTTCATCAAAGAATCCTTACTCTCAAATTCTATTCTGTACATCAGCAGTTCAGAAAGGTGTGGGGAAGGAAGGCTATATCATACCTAGCCAGTCTTTTCAAATTACGCCTTTTACCTTCCTGACCAAATGCTGATCTAGGCAGAATGACAACCACAAAATGAACTGTCTCATTCATTTCTCGCTGTTATTGCTCCATGAGAAGTCATCAACTGTACCCTTAGCCTATCTCACCAGCATCCAACCTCTTAGCTTAAATTTTTGGTTCTTAGCATTAAAAATGCATTTCCAAGGCCAATGGTGCAGCACCGCAACTTTCTATTGCTTTAAAGCATTTCCTTCCCTTTAAAATATTTAAATGATTATTTATGCCTTGGAGCTCTGACAGGTGCAAGAAGCACCAAAGTATGCATATTCTACAAGAAATTTAGCATAGAGGTTCAAAGGTCATGCTGAAGGAGGTCTCTATTCCTCTTCATCCCTGCTTTTGCAGTCTAGTTTCCAAAGAGTGGGGTCAAGTCTACTATAGCTGAGGCAGGGATGGTTCACCAGTGCTTAGAAAAAGTTGGAGAAATTGAATGGAAAAAAAAAAAAAGCCACTTGGCTACTTCTGCACCATTTCTGAGTGGCTGGAAAATGTACCTAAACATTCTCCCTCATCTTTCTAGAGCTTCCTGGCCGCTGAATATACAAAAGAAAGCACCGCCCCATTCTATGAGAGTCAGAGACAATGACTCAGGTAGGATGAGGAGGGGATAAGGGAGCAATGACGGCAGTCAACCCAAAGTCAGGCTAATAAACGGACTGGAAAATACCCAAGAAGATTCACAAAGGGAACTGAGGGTCTTTTCTCCCTCCTCCTTGGAATGCTTTTTCTGTCATTCCTGATCTTGTTATTTATGCGGGCGCTGGCATTGTAGTTAGCAACCTCAAGCTCTGGGATCAAACAAAGACCAGCAAAACCTCTCCCTTACTTTGGGAAATGGGTGAGGATTAGAGTTCGTTTTTCAAGAGGCAGTTTATCCTTTTCCTGTCTTGCTTGTTCCAGGAGTTGTCGCCTCATAACGGTGAAGACCGAGCGAAGCAATGTTCTCCCAAACACCTGTGTGGTTTCGTACCGAGGTAGACTGTCACAGAACTGTGGCACGTTGCAGTAACACAGCCACCTGCGACAAGAGAAGTCAAGCACCATGAATATCCTGTAAACCCCCAGGACATCAGAAATATCCAATTATGTTTATCTCGTACTATTAACCATAGCAGAAAAAAACTAGGCCTGCAATAACAAGCAACAATATCCCTACCAGCTAGTGAAACTTGGGAATTAGCTTGCCTTTACACCACCATGTGTGTCTAATTCTGTTAAAATCAACTTATTCTGCAGCATCACACAGTGAGTCCTGGAGTCAAACAGCCCCTGGGATCAAATTCCTGCTGTGCCACTTAACTAGCTGCATAACTTTGAAAATTTAATTACGCTATTTAGCCTATCTTTCCTTACCTGTAAAATGGGGACAACAATAATACCTACTTCATTGGGTTCTTGTGAGCATTAAATGAAATACTGTATATAAAAGACACAGTATAACTGGAGTTACTGGCACACTAATGGTAGTTTAAGAAAAAGAAAAAATTAAAGGAGAAGCTGAGGAAGTCTCTTCTGTGAAAGAATCAGAATTAACCACCTTGTCCTCTGACTAAAAGGTTAAGATTTATTTAAAAAGCCTACACAGCACTTATCGGAGGTTTGGTGGGAAGACAACGATCTCCAGTACTGTTTAAAACTCAGTCAAAAATGTAGGAAGTATTAAGCTTCTACCACCTGTCACCTAGGTACGTTTTTCAATGACTCAGACTCAAAGTCAAAAATGCACCTCAGCATCACTGCACGATGCTGGAGGAGGACCAGACCAGAGGGAAGCCGGGAGTTTCCTTGAGATCTGACCACAGTTCCAGGGTACACTGACAACAGAGGTCATCTAATTTAGAAAGTGCATTTGGCCAACATACAGTAGAGAGTAAAAATCTATTCAAAAATAAACCTCTTTCTTTTTCTCTCTTTTTTTGAGACAGGGTCTCACTGTGTCACCCAGGCTGGAGTGCAGTGGTATAATCTTGGCTCACTGCAACCTCCACGTCCTGGGTTCAAGTGACCTCAGCCTGCCGAACAGCTGGGACCACAGGCATGCACCACCACACATAGCTAATTTTTTTGTATTTTTTATAAAGACGGGTTTTCACCATGTTGCCCAGGCTTGTCTCGAACTCCTGGACTAAAGAGATCCACCCACCTCGGCTTCACAAAGTGTTGGGATTATAGGCATGAGCTACCACACTCAGCCAACCATACTTTTTTTTTTTTTTTTTTTTTAATCTCCTAGAAGTGAAAGATGTGAATTTCCCAGGACCCAGCAACATAAATGTAACAGTGGTAGCCATGGAGGGTGGCACCAAACGAGGAAAAGGTCAAAAAGCGTTATTCCACAGATTCTTATTCCTCGAGAGCAGACCCAAATCACCCTCTTCTAGGAAAGGACTGCCTTCCAAAAATCAAACCTCTCCTCTCTATGTGCTTTCCTGTTCTCCTTTAAAACGGGAGACAGCTCTCCAATGTGCCCAAGCTGCTACAAAAAGCTCCCGATGAACTTTGAGCCCTTTAATGAAGAGAGGAATAATATTATTCATGCTCCTGACATTTTTTAAAAAATCTTATTCTGTATTATAAAATATTTCGCCTGTATGTGTGCTGGTGGTGGAAATGGTGGTAGCTGTCGCAGTGGTTCAAACACCTTTGGAGAAAATGCTTTCATTAGTGTTAGTTCGTCTGCCTAGATTCAAAAATAACCTAAAACTTCCGCTACTATTTCTATTTCTTCTCTCAACTTTTTTCCTTTAATAATTTACACCCCAAATGTCGTTTATGTTTACAATACTGAAATGGGTACCTCAAGTGTTAATGTTGTCTCTTGTCTGAAAGAGTGATCTTGGTAGCAGAAAAAAACTAGAAAGTGCATTTATTTTGTAATTCATAAGGTGCTTCATATGGAAATTCATTGCTTTCAAAGTCAATTCTTCGCTAGATGTTAGTCTGTGGCCACTTAATTAAGTTAAAAGAATGGGCTGGCCAGGCATGGCATGGTGGCTTACACCAGTCATCCCAGTGCTTTGGAAGGCCCAAGCAGGAAGACTGCTTGAACCCAGGTTCGAGACCAGCCTGGGCAACATAGTAAGATGCCCATCTCTACAGAAAGTTTAAAAATTAGCCAGGTGTATTGGCACATGCCTACAGTCCTAGCTACTTGGGAAGCTGAGGAGGTAGGATTGCTTGAACCTAGGAGTTCCAGGCTGCAGTGAGCTATGATTGTGCCACCGCAATGCAGCCTGGGTGAGAGTGACAGAATGAGACACTGACATGCTATCTATCTATCTATCTATCTATCTATCTATCTATCTATCTATCTGGGGCTGAGGGGAAGTCAGATCCCAAATAACTAGTAATGAAACTATAAATGTAGAGTTAAACAGTCACAAATCTTCATAATCAGAAGTTCAATTTCGTGAGACTTAGGCAATCACAAGACTATCTGTAAGACTTAATATGGTCACGTCTTTCATGTCTTGCTTAACAATGGGAATACATTCTGGGAAATGAGTCAGGTGATTTTATCATCGTGCAAACACTGGAGAGTGTTCCTACACAAACCTAGATGGTAGAACCTACTACACACTTGGCACCTAGGCTCTATGGCAGAGGTCCGCAACTTTTTTGGCACCAGGGATTAGTTTCATGAGACAATTTTTCCATGGCTAGGGGGTAGAAGGGATGGCTTCGAGGTGAAGCTGTTCGACCTCAGATCATCAGGCCTTAGACTCTCAGAAGGAATGCGTAACCTAGGTCCCTCACATACACAGTTCACAATAGGGTTCGTGCTCCTATGAGAATCTAACGCCACCACTGATCTGACAGGAGGTGGAGCTCAGGCTGTAACGCTCACTCGCCCACCACTCACTTCCTGCTGTGCGGCCTGGTTCCTAACGAGCCACAGACCCATGGTGGACCATGGCCCAAGAGTTGGGGACCCCTGCTCTATGGCATAGTCTATTGCTCTTAGGCTGCAAACCTGTACAGCATGTTACTGTACTGAATACTACAAGCAACTGTAACATAATGGTAAGTATTTGTATATCTAAATATACCTAAACAAAGAAAGATACAGCAAAATTTTGGTATACTCTTAAAGGACGACTGTCATTATATATGGTCCATTGCTGACTAAAACGTTGTTATGCAGAACATGACTAAATTTTAAAAATAACAAAATATGTCCAATCTTCTGCAATGAAAGGTTTAAAGATTTATTGTCCAATAAAGCTTTCACTGGTGATGGGGATGATTCTATGTCTCTGCTATCCAACACAGTAGCCACCAGCCACTGGTAACTATTGAGCACTGGAAATGTGGCTAGTATGACCGAGAAGTTTAACTTTTAATTTTATTTAATCAATTTCAATTTTACTTTTAAGTGGAAACAGTGTGAAATGTTTTCCCATTAAACACAACTTGATTGTTCTAGTAGGACTCCATTTAGTTTTAATTGTTTAAAATTTAGCTACTGAATTAAGATGTGTGAATACACACTGGATTTGGCCGGATGCAGTGGCTCACACCTGTAATCCCAGGACTTTGGGAAGTTGAGGCAGGTGGATTACCTGAGGTCAAGAGTTCAAGACCAGCCTGGGGAACATGAGGAAACCCCATCTCTACTAAAAATATAAGTATTAGCCAGGCATGGTGGCAGGCACCTGTAGTCCCAGCTACTTGGGAGGCTGAGGCAAGAGAATCGTTTGAACCTGGGAGGCGAAGGTTGCAGTGAGCCGAGATCATACCACTGCACTCCAGTCTGGGAAACACAGCAACACTCCATCTCAAAAAAAAAATAAAAAAAAAAGGAAAAAGCAAAATAAACACTGGATTTGGAGGTTTGAAGGACTCAGTACCAAAAAAGTAAATATATATCCTTAATAATTTTTCACAATGGTTACATGGTGAAATTATATTTTTGTGCATTTTTTGTTTTTGTGGTTTGTTTTGTTTTGTTTAGTTTTTGAGACAGAGTATTGTTCTGTGCCCTAGGCTGGAGTGCAATGGCATGATCTCAACTCACTGCAACCTCCACCTCCCCATTCAAGCTACTCTCCTGTCCCAGCCTCCTGAGTAGCTGGGATTACAAGTGTCCGCCACCATGCCTGGCTAATTTTTGTATTTTTAGTAGAGACAGGGTTTCTTTTTTTTTTTTTTTTGAGGTGGAGTCTCGCTCTGTCGCCCAGGCTGGAGTGCAGTGGCCGGATCTCGGCTCACTGCAAGCTCCGCCTCCCGGATTTACGTCATTCTCCTGCCTCAGCCTCCTGAGTAGCTGGGACTACAGGCGCCCGCCACCTCGCCCGGCTAGTTTTTTGTATTTTTTAGTAGAGACGGGGTTTCACTGTGTTAGCCAGGATGGTCTCGATCTCCTGACCTCGTGATCCGCCCGTCTCGGCCTCCCAAAGTGCTGGGATTACAGGCTTGAGCCACCGCGCCCCCGAGACAGGGTTTCATCATGTTGGCCAGGCTGGTCTCGAACTCCTGACCTCAAGCAATCCACCCGCCTTGGCCTCCCAAAGTGCTAGGATTACTGGCGTGAGCCACCATGCCCAGGCAAAATGGTATTTTTGATATATTGTGTAAAAAAAAAATATATATATATATTATTGGTCAGGTGTGGTGGCTCATGCCTGTAATCCCAGCACTCTGGGAGGTCAAGACAAGCAGATTACTTAAGGTCAGGAGTTCGAGATCGGCCTGGCCAACATGGTGAAACGCCGTCTCTACTAAAAATACAAAAATGAGCCAGGTGTGGTGGTGCATGCCTTTAATCCCAGCTACTCGGGAGGCAGAGGCAGGGGAATGGCTTGAACCCAGGAGGTGGAGGTTGCAGTGAGCCAAGACTGAGCTACTGCACCCCAGCCTGGGAGACACAGCAAGACTCCGTCTCAAAAAAAAAAAGATATATATATAAAATTCAAAATAATTTCTTATATCTATTCATTTTATATGTAGTTACTAGAAAATTTTAAATTATATATCTGGCTTGCATTTTTGGCTCATACTATATATCTATTGGACAGCGCTGATTTAGAGTCTAAAGAGCATTTCCATCTGAGGAGAGATCTGCAGACGTCTAAGGCTCTAAGACTGACATTATTTCTCCTACAAAGATGATAGGTTATAAATATTATCATAAAATCCTAAAAAGTTATCCAAAAGTGCTTTAACAGGTTATTCAATCTTCCCAGGGTAGAAGAAGACAGCATAGATTGTTATTAGCTAGTAAAAATTTTCAAATAATGGGTTTTTATTCACTTCCTCAAAGTCATTTTATAGACCTCAATTTATGCTTTTCAACTTTTTCTTAACTTTCAAGATTAATCTTATTTTGTAATCTGTAAAGTTCACAGTAGATTAAGACAATGAGGCCAAGTCAGTGTGTGTGTGTGTGTGTGTGTGTGTGTAAGAGACAGAAAGAATGAGTGTGTGTGTGTACTTCTAGTGTTGTTTTAATACACTGATTGATATTATTGCACATAGTGAGACAGAAAGAAGGAAATGGACATGCATGGGTGCATGCATTCCTCCAAAGAAGTAACTGTAGGAAAAGATTTTACCTACATGACTGATTTCAGGTCTACTAAAAAGAAGCTTAAAAATGATAGTTCATTCATTTTTGTATGTCTAATAAGGATGGTATTTGTATGCTATTTTCTGACTGTTCAAATAACTCCCAGATTTTTCACATCATCATGATGATTTGTAACTTCTGTGAACAGAATTTTAAAACGTGAACACAGAAGACCAACTCATTCTACTGACTTGCTGAACTGAAAATCCTGTGGTTTTCAGGAATAAACTGACCTGCCCTAGTTCACAGGGACTGAGGCCCAGTTACTACTGAAGTCCAGACTAGAAGTCAGATCTCCTGTTTCCTAGTGTTCCTTGTGTGCTTCCTGATAAATTCTGTTCTAGATTAAATGTCTAATAATGAATGCTCAGTACACATGGCAATAGGCTATACATCATAGAAGAATGGCTGAATGGCTGAATAAAACTGTTTCCCAAAACAAACAAGTTAGTTTCAGCTAACTTGCTATGTATTCTTTTTCTTCTTCTCTCTTTTTTTTTTTTTTTTTTTTTTTTTTAAGACAGGGTTGTGCTCTGTCGCCCAGGCTGGAGTACAGTGGTAGGATCATGGACGGCTCCATGCAGCTTTGACCTCCTGGGCTCAAGCAATCCTCCCACCTCAATCTCCAGAGTAGCTGGGACCACAGGCACATGCCATCACACCCAGATAGTTTATTAATTTTTTTTGTAGAGATGAAGTCTCACCCTGTTGCCCAGGCTGGGCTCAAACTCCTGGGCTCAAGCGATCCTCCCACCTCAGCCTCCCAAAGTTGCTGGGATTACAGGCATGAGCTACTGTACCCAGTCGCTCTGTATTCTTGTGAAACATCTCCTCAGTGTGGGTGTAAGCTTTAACTTTCAAAAGTTCTACACAATTCAAAATCTAAGACTAATTACTTGCCACTTTCCTTCAGCAGACTGTTGGTGAGTTGTAGTTTAAGAAGCCATAATCCTCTGACTTTCTTTTCGGGTTATTTCTTCATGGAATTATAATAGTGTACTGTCATGAAATTCAGGAACTTCAAAATATTTGCCCACATTTTTTTCTATAACCACAGTGCTTCTGCAAGTATATATTAGGTACAGTTAACATACACTTATGTAACAATATTTAGGCTGAGTGTGGTGGCTCACGCCTTTAATCCCAGCACTTGAGGAGGATGAGGTAGGCAGATCACCTGAGGTTAGGAGTTCGAGACCAGCCTGGCCAACATGGTGAAACCCCATCTTTACTAAAAATACAAAAATTAGCCAGGCATAGTGGCACACACTTGTAATCCCAGCTACTCAGGAGGCCAAGGCAGGGAAATCGCCTGAACCCAGGAGGCGAAGGTGGCAGTGAGCCGAGGTCACACCACTGCACTCCAGCCTAGACAACAGAGCGAGACTCCATCTCAAACAAAAAAGGATTATTTATATTTGTCTTTAATTCAGAACAGAGAAGTAAGTTAAGCAGTACTACTGTCCAGTCTGCTTTTAATTTTTATGGAATAAATATTTACAAGTTAGCTCTGTAATGAACACAATCATTTTCTAAGTCCAGTCTTTTCCACAAAGAATCCTGTTTAACTTCATTTTCAGACTGATGTACTGCAAACATTTTCGGCACATCTTTGTTCTAATATTTACAGTAACTGCCCTAAGTTATAAGCTGAACCAGCGTTATAGGTCCTGAGGTTCTCTTACAGTAACATCAAGATAAAGCCTGCTGGTGCCTGCAGCCAGTAATATTACCCATTTTTGAGAAGATCAGTATCAGTGAGACATCATGCTGTGGTGGTATGTGGTTTTTTTAATTCCCCATGTGGTCATGGCAGTGAGGTTTTACTCTGAATATTGATTCTCCTAATTTTCACAGGTTGTTCCTCTCTACTTCCCTTTCCTCATCAACATGACGCGATGGTGGGGACGCGGGGGAGGCTGGTGTCATCTACCTTCATTTCCTTATTTATTATTAATAGGGGTTCTTGGTCTACATTTCACCTAGAAATCAGCAGGTTTCAGACCTCATCAGGGCATATTCATTTCAGTTTCTCTCAGCAAGTTTCTCTTTTCCATTGTCTGACTCTACTCTTTGCCTTCAGCTGTTGGCTCAGGATGCTGGGCTATAAAGGACTCTTTTGCCGTTTTTCTATTCCCTGCTATCTTAATTTCTAAAGTGATATTCAAATAATTACACGCTCACTCAATTATACATTTAAGGCTTTAGCTTAATAGCTCCACATTGGCAGTGACTGAGTTTTAGAGAACAATGTGCATGGGAGGAAAATGATGATGAGCATCTTCCCGGCACCTGTTCTGTGTGTCAGAAACTACATACAAACCACCCATGGAATACATACAAAACTCATGGCACTTGGACAGAGAAAGAAATCAAAGGTCTCTTTAGACCAGAGACCGGTCTAAAGCTCACATAACAAGGGAGAGATGGACCCACACCATTCAAACCCAGCACTCATCCAAACCAATTTCCATTTTTACTACTTCTTAAGTATTTGTAAGTGCCACCAACTTCTTAGTAATTCTCAAAGACTACCTTGCATTTTTCTTCTGTTTTCTAAAATATTATAGCTGGGCACAGTGACTCACACATGTAACCTCAGCACTTTGGGAGGCCAAGATGGGAGGATCGCTTGAGGTCAGGAGTTTGAGTTCAGCCTGGGCGACATAGTGAGACCCCATCTCTATAAAAAATAAATAAATAGACAGGCATGGTGGCATGTGCCTGTAGTCCCAGCTACTCAGGAGGCTGAGATATATGAATTGCTTGAGTCTAGGAGGTTGAGGCTACAGTGAGCTATGATCATGCCACTGCCCTCCAGCCTGGGATACAGAATGAGACACTATCTCTAGAAAAAAGAAAAAGAAAAAGAAAACAAAATATAGAAATGTCTCCCAAGCTGCTTCACAATTAATTCTCCTTTTTCTTGATGAAACAATTACTTTCTCTGTTAAAAGTGGCAAATGAATTCAGGGCCTTGGCTTTGACAAATATTTAGCTTTGTCAATTATTCACAGATGGGATTAAAAGCTATGTATTTTTGAGAGACTTATCGTCTCAACTCTTATTATAAACAAGAGTTTCAATAATATAGGACTATTGTTAATGTAAAATCCTAAAATGAAAGATACAGAAATAAAGATATAATTTAAAAACTTATTTTGAAGAAATCTGCAATTCCTATAAATATCAATTATTAAGGAGAAAATACTTTGTAACTGAAATTGCATATATTGTAAAAGTAAAGAGAAAGAGAGGAAAAGGGTGTGCTACACATGAAATTCGGTCAATGACAGAGAGGAAAGCTTATTTTAAATTATACCATTCTTCCATGTTATCTGCTGTTACAGAAAATAACCTGGGCACAAGTGGTCTTGACAGGCTATCAAAAGATACTACTGCCCACTTTAAATCAGGAAAAAAATAAGCACTAAAGCTCCCTAATATCCCCTGATGGAAGCTTGATGTGCCTCTGAAATACAAACAGAGAAAAGTTACAAAAAAGTTGAAAAGAATAGATGACCCAAGTCACACTCCTACAAATGAAAATAAATGTAGGTCATTATATTTTGTATGGTACAAGTTTAAGATTTGTAAAACCAATTCTATTATTCTGCAAGTAATAAGCAATAAAAATAAATTTCCACTTTAGAAGAAAATATATGTTTAATCCAAGACTATCTGCAGAGTTTGAATATCCAGCAATAGAGAAATGGTTAGGTAAATTAGGGTAAATCAACTCAATGGACTATAATGTAATCTGTGAATTGTTTGATATGATGTTAAGTAAAGAGACAAAGGCTACAAAATTCTACATTTTCTTTCATTATAACTAATATAAAATGTTATTTAAAGGGACAAAACCTGGAAGATAATATGTATAATGATATCAGTTCCATCACAGTTCTGGATCTAAGCTAATCTTCCCTTTAAAAGAAAAAAAATTTTTTTAAGACAGAGTCTTGCTCTGTTGCCCAGGCTGCAGTGTAGTAGCACACAATCTCAGCTCACTGCAAACTCTGCCTCCTGGGCTTAAGTGATTCTCTTGCCTCAGCCTCCCAAGTAGCCGGGATTACAGTCATGTGACACCATGCCCAGCTAATTTTTGTATTTTTGGTAGAGATGGGGTTTCACCATATTGACCAGGCTGGTCTTGAACTCCTGATCCAAGTGATCTACCCACTTTGGCCTCCCAAAGTGCTAGGATTATAGGCATGAGCCACCGTGCCCAGCCCAAAAAAAAATCTGTAACTTCATTATATGGTCATTGCATTTTTTGAGTGAGGGTTCTAATTAATTTCAGAGTTATAGTGTAGCTATCTAGTCAGCGATATTCAATAGATAAATAATACAAGTCACATATGGATTTTAAATTTTCTAGTAGCCACAATGGAATGGTAAAAACAGGTAAAATTAACTTTAATATATTTTATTTAATCCAATATATCCAATGTACTATCATTTCTACAAGTAATCAATATTTTAAAACTATTAATGAGCAATTTTAAACTCTTTTTTGGTACAATCATAGAAATCTCAATTCAAACTAGCCACATTTTCAAGTGCTCATATGGCAAGTGGCTATCATACTGGGTATAGATGATTTACATCCCTCACCCCTCAACATATTATGACAGTAATGAAAAGTAAGAGTTTGTAAGTTAAATTATAAAGATATTATCTCTGAATTAGATGGAGTCATAATGATAACTAGGCAACCCTCTACTTACAGAGTCAAGTAGAATTTTATGTCTGTAACAGGCTTTATGGGGCCAAAGGAAAAGAACTTGCATCTGATTACCTTGTGTAGTTCTCTTTGTATCCAGAGATATCATCATTGGGAGATCGCAGTCTTCGTTGAGACGGTGCCTCCAGATGCCAATAGTTGATGCGGTTTAGGAACATTTTTGCCAACTCAACTATTGTTTGCCTTTCTTTTGCTGGCAGGTGACTAAATTTGTACTGTACAAAGTTATTCACACCCTTAAAAAGAGGGAAGGCAATTTCTTCATGCAGCTATGCAATCATACTAATTCTGAACACCCACACAGGCAGCACGACTGGTGGTTATTAGCAAAAGAACAGACATTTCTCTATTCACAAAAATCTCTTCCTTTTCCCTAAAAGAAAATAGCAATCCCCAGTGGGAATCTTGCCTCAGATCACAGTGGATGAAAAGTGACAAGACAGAGAGGTTGTGAGTTATGACTTTACACCTGCTGAAATCCTGAAGCATTAAGGAGAAAATCAAAACCATGAACTGAAAAGGTCAAAACCCTGAATCAAGAAAATATGACTGTTGTGCAGAATAATTATTGCTCCACTATCAGCAGAGTAGCCCACATATAATGCAGTTCTTAGATAAATATTACGTTTTTACATTACAAAAATGCTAATCAAAAGGCTGCTATCATGCCTGCCACTGAACTAAATAACTAAAATTTAAACTCTTTACTATCATTTGTTCGAAGTCAATAAGCTTACCAAAATATATATATCATTCAGAATTATGGGCTTTTAAAAAAACTGTTAATTTAATCTTTCTATAGAATATTCCCATCTCATCTAATTTCAAATAAAAGAGCAATGAATTCTTATTTCATAGAGTTTGGAGGCAAAATAAAATTTACTGAAAACTGACTGATAAAAATGCATTTACTTTTAAGGACTCTGGTATCATGACTTCAGTAGTCATTCTCACCAAAAAATTCAGTCCAGAGTCTTTTTGTTTAGCCAAACAATGAAAGGCTAAAAAAGTGATGCTAATGAAAGATACTGACAACACCTAACAGAAAAACTCTTTACATTTTAACAGATTCCCTGAGTAAAACGGCTTCTTTCCAGGAATCATAATGTAGCAGGAAGTCCATTTCTGGGTACAAAATCTTATTTCCTTTTTGCTTTTTTTGCTTGACTTACAATGTTTTTCACATTGCTACTAAATTCCCTCACCTCAATAGGCTTTCTCAGACAGTGCCAAGCAAATGGACAAAGACTTCATTTTAAAGCATCAACAACAAGAAAAAGCACATTTCATGTGTTCTTACAAACTACATGTTCTACTTAATGTTTTTCTTCCCCACACACACAGTAAACTCTGAGTATATAACAACCCTAAAAGGCAAAAGCTAGATCATGTATTAAATTAGGTATACACCTCTGATCCAAAGCCTCCAGGACAATTTCCACAGACTGGTAAACATCTCTAACCTGGGTATGGAGGAGGGAAGCCATAGACAGACATGTAAAAGGAGGATTAAAAGATTTCTTCAGCCTTAAGCCAATAAAAAGGGGACTTTTTAAAATCTTTTTACCTGTTCAATGCTAGGTTTTTCAAATGGGGGTTTCTTTTCCAAAGAGCCTTCAACCACAGGTTTTCCTCTTTGTAAAATAGACTTTCTCAAGAGCTGCAAAGAAATCATTTAAAAAAAAACTTAATTGCTATGTCTGTCTCTCTCTCCTCTCTCTTCTGTCTCTCTCTCTTACACACACACACACACACACACACACAGCCTTTAAAGGAAGTTGCCATATTCTATTTATCTTAACTATATATAAACAAATCCTTAAGTCAATAAAATGGGCAACGAATATCAGGTAACCCAAATTGGCCTTCATGTCCATAGCCAAAGTTATGAGGAACTGGACATCTTTCATATTCTGGGCAGCCTAGGCCACCCGTGCTGGTCCAACAGACACCACTGTTCCATTCACTTCCCTCTTCTCCTACTGTTTCTGGCTTTCCATTGACCCAGAGGCCTGGTATGCAACCCTACACACTTGGCACATGCCCCTTCAGGCCACTGTAGGTGTGCTGAAGCTCTAGAGGATCTTATTTAAAGACGTGAAAGACCAAGATCTATTCTGCACAAAGGAGGCCACGGGACAGGAGCTGTCTACAGCAGCTGCATGGCATACGCATCATCTAGGGCCCAGGCTCTTTGGGAAGGAAGTCTGCAGAGCTCTAAATGGGCAGCTTTCACTGTTGCAGTCTTTTTTTCATTTCCCTTCCATCCGTAGAAGGCAGGCCAACTGTTCTGGCACCTCAATGCCCACAAAACAAAAACACTGCTCTTAATTCCTGCCACTGGAATTTAAAGCTCTCAAAGAGCAAACAGAAAAGAGAACACACAGCCACTTACCAAGAACAACGCAGAAAATAAATTTGATATTGAAATTCTTTACCTTCAATCTTGGCTTGAATCTTCTGTAACTTTTACATGTGGGTCAGTTAGATATGGCCACACATTTATTTAAGTAACATCAATCCCTCCTTTCTCTGCTTACTGCCTTTTCAGTAGAAACAAAACACGAAAACCATTCTCTCAGGGGTAAATGGAAATCGATGAACCACCAAGGTTGAAGATGACCATGTCTTACCACTGAACTGTGTCTTACAAAGACCTCAACTCCTTCCAGGGGTGCCACACAAATTATGAGTATGGGGCATTTGTTCATCCTTTCAAGTATTATGCCCATCTTTATAAAAGTAAATTTGTAATAAAGATAAGTCATTGTGTATGTTTCTAAGAATATCTAAAGATTGGTCATAAAAATTAAATACAAATAATTCTGGTTGCTTGCTTTTTTCCCCCAGTCAAAATAAGACCATTTAGGAACTTGGCCCATTGGGGGTTTCAATTTGGAGGTAAACTGATGGATTGTGGAGATGTTGAACTTCAGTTTATCTATAAGATGATGCAGCTGAGATAAGTGGGCATATAAAAAAGTTCTTAATAGCAGCAGGCATCTGCATCCTTAATTTCACCAGACGATCTTCATGGTTCTTCACATGTATTATCTCATTTAATACTTATAACCTTTTGAGGTAGGTGCTACTACTAACAAGGCAGATTAACTTGCCCAAAGTCACATTTAGTAAGTAATAGAGCAAAGTTTTAAACCCAGGTAGTTAGACTCCAGGGTCACACTTGTAAGCACTAAGATATACTTCAACTTTAGGACACAGCTTTCCACTGGATTTATGTTCAACCTCTAAGACTGATTTTATTAATAATATTATTTGGGATGTTGTCTCACTCTGTTGCCCCAGTTGGAGTGCAGGGGCATGATCTCAGTTCATGGCAACCTCTGCAACCTGGACTCAAGCAATTCTCCTGCCTCAGCCTCACAAGTAGCTGGGATTTACAGGCATGCACAACCACACCTGGCTAATTTTTGTATTTTTAGTACAGCGTTTCACCATGTTCACCAGGCTGGTCTCGAACCCCTGACCTCAAGTAATGGGCCTGCCTCAGCCTCCCAAAGTGCTTGGATTACAGTTGTGAGCCACCGTGCCCAGACTAAGACTGAAATTTTTTAATGCTACTAAAATATATAACACATTTTTACTTTAATTATTGACACATGAGACACAGAACTGCCTTTCTCCTTTTTTCTTTTTAAAAAATCATGGGCCAGGTGCAGTGGCTCATACCCATAATCCCAGCACTTTGGAAGGCCGAGGGGGGGAAATCACTTGAGGTTAGGAGTTCGAGACCAGCCTGACTGACAATGTGAAACCCATCTCTACTAAAAATACAAATATTAGCCAGGCATGGTGGCACACATCTGTAATCCCAGCTACTCAGGAGGCTGAGGCAGAAGAATCACTTGAACTCAGGAGGTGGAGGTTGCAGTGGGCTGGGATCATACCACTACACTCCAGCCTGGATGACAGAGTAAGACTCTGTCTCAAAAAAATTAAAATTAAAAAAAATTGTAATCACTATTTTTGTTTTGTTTTTACGAATTGCCTTTCAGAAGCTAAGGAATAGATTATTTATAACTCATTTGCCCAAGAATAATACTTTTTGCAGGAGGTGGGGAGAATGCTGAATATTTTGGACTGTGTTTCCACAAGCAAATATATATGTACTGTTATTTTAAGATGAAGGAGGGAAGAAAGAGAGAGATGATGTACTTTAAAGCAGAGCAATGCTTTCTGGCCTGTTTGGTTGGTTATAAACCAAAAAGAGGCTGACAGGATGGAAACCTTGACACCACCTTCACTTCCAACAGGGTAGTGGGGAGCTGCCAGGGAGCACAGTTCCAAGACAAATAATAGCTGTAGTCATGCAGACCTTGTTTTTCTTCAACTAAGATCTTTTTCCACAGAAGCTCTAAACACTGTGAACCTACCAGGGCTCGAGCTGAATGACTCAAGCCTCACAGCCACGTCAACAAGTTGTCACCTGGATGCCTAAAGTGGTCTAGTGCCTGTTAATGGCTGTGGGGAATCCAGCTGTTCATATTCTCTCCCTTCCCCCACTCTCTTTCTCTTTCTCTCTCTCTCTCTTATTATTCTTTGTAAAGTTAATATCCCCAAATTTAATTTTAATTAAATTTTAAAAATATAATTCTACCTCCCTATCTCCTAACCACCCAAAAAACCCCATTAGCACAATAAAAGACAAAAGTTAACAAAAAGGGGGAAAGGCAAAATTATGAATTAAATAAGTTCAGACAAAGAAAAGAAAAAAGCTATAGGAACTGGATACAAAATTTGCGCTAAGATTCCTAGCAGCCAAAGCAAAAGAGGGAACTTACTGGAAAATTTAGCTATTTTTGTCATACAAAAATGAAGCACAAATAAATATAAATGAGTTAAAGGGGAGTTATTTCCAAAAATGAAGCACAGTGCTTCTTATTAGAAGAGGCAAACTTTTCCTACCCATAATCTCTGAGTGCTTTTGTTTTGCTTTTAACATCCTTGTAAGGGTTACACAATACAACATAATCTACAACGCCCTCAATAGCAGGTTTATTTTCTTTTAAGGTTATTCCTTCTGGCAGCCTCGTTTATAGATCTATTTTTGGCAACCTGAAGTTTTGCTATCCATTTCCACCACCGGTTTGCTTCCCACATCTGTTAGTCCTGGGTCTAATCAGAAGCTTGACGAGATGTACGTCTATGGGAAAGGAATGGATGTGACCCACATGGAGCTGAGGTAGAACTAGAGAAGAGACAGCTAGGGGAATGGTAGCAATAATCGGTGACTGGTGTCAGTGAGAAACAGATAACGGTGGCTAAGATACCAAAATAAATTTGGAATATCTTGATTCCTCCTCTTAAAGCATTAGAGATAGGACTTACAGCCACTCCTCCAACTATATCTCCTCCCACCCATTCCTCTGCTCGCTGGGCTCCACCATGCTGCCCTCCTTGCTATTCGGACATCACTTCAAGCTCTCTTAGTGCACGGCCTAAAATACCTGTTTTTCCCTCTGCCTGGCAGGCTCTTCCCCCAGCACTTTGTACAGATGGCTCCTATCTCCCACTCAGGTTTCTGCTCAACTTCCATCTCCTCAGAGAGGCTATCCTAACTGACCTTCCTCACTGGCATGTCCCCAACTCGCCACCATCGCTGCCATTCTGATTCCACTTATCCTACTTTGTTTCTCCTCAGAACACTTATCACCACCTGCAGAGATATTATTTACTTGTTGACTGTCTCCTTTACTGAAATGTATACTTCATGAGGGGAAGAACTCTGTTTTGTCCACTGTTCTATCCCTCATGCCTACATTAGTGCCACATGCAGAGCAGATGTGCAATAAATATTTGTTGGGTGGATGGAAAAATCTATTTGCACATGCAAATCAAGATACTCAACTTTGCATACAAGTGTGAAAGCTCTCAAAGAGAGTGATGTGTTCAAAGTATGGTGGGTCATTTTACAGAATCCATCATGAAGAAACGTATGGTTCAACACATTCTGAGGGCAAAATGTACCATGAGCTGAAAGTCTTCACACACATGACCTGGCATATGGAGACTGAGCACATTTGAATAATGAGAGAAAATGTTTTTAAAATGTTAAAATCTCACCTTAAATAGGTAGAAATAAACTTGTTTGGTATCTGCATCTTCTTCCTTGTGGACACAGGTAAAGAGATATTCCACATCCAATACTATTCCCAGGAGTCTGTTCATTTCTTCCTCTGACACATTCTCCAGGTGGGAAACATGAGCAGCTTATGATAAGATCAGAGAAACATATATAAGAACTCAATTGGAAACCAAACATTCCCCATTTTAAAATAGAAGGTTCTCTCTCATCAATCTTACCATCAATCCTTTAAGCTCATTGGGAATAAAAGAAAATTTCTGAACTCCTGTAGGACTGAAGTCTTCTCAGAAAATCTACCTATAATTAAGAGACTACCATGTTCCTGAGCCTTAGTCTCCTCTTCCAACATTAAAAATGGGCTGGTGACTAATGTATGCAAATAATGCACATTTTAAGAACCAGTACTGGTAGCATCAAGACTAGTCCTGATAGGATCAAGTTCTTAGGTTTCCATAAAAGCAAATTCTCTACCATGTCAAGAGGGTTCTCTATGGTCCTAGTCATGAATGCAGGATTTGTAAGTTGGTGGTTCAGAGATGCAGAAAACCAAGCTCCCTAAAGGTGTAGCTCTAAGTCCTATGAAGAGCTCATTCACCAAAGAATATCATGATAGTGTAAAGACTGAAGGCCTTTTTCTTCAGCCTTTCTGATTGAGACACACTGAAACCTCACTGTCTGCTGCAAAGTCCCCATGGCCTATTTTAGCTTGAGATTCAACATCTTCCATGATCCAACTGCAAACCCACTTTTGCATCTTTGTTCTGTTGTATTACTATAGTTTTGTGACCTATCCATTGACCCTCTCTTCACTCATCCTTTTGTAATCTCTTCTACTCAAATACAGTCCAACTTTTAAGGTTATTGCATTTAATCCCCAACCCCATGTAGTCGGCATTAGTAATTCCATTTTACAATTGAGGAAACTAAGGCTCTGATATGGTTTGGATCTGTGTCCCCACCCAAAAGTCGTCTCGAATTGCAATCCCCACATGTCAAGGGAGGGACCTGGTGGGAAGTGATTGGATCATGGAGGCAGTTTCCCCCATGCTCTTCTCATGATAGTGAGTGCTCATGAGATCTGATGTTCAAAAGTGTTCGACAAGTCCCTCCTTGCTCACTCGCTCTCTCTCTCCTGCAGCCATGTAGGACTTGCCTTCCTTCCCCTTCCCCTTCCACCATGATTGTAAGATTCCTGAGGCCTCCCCAGCCATGCAGAACTGTGAGTCAATTAAACCTCCTTTCTTTATGAATTATCCAGCCTCAGGTAGTTCTTTATAGCTGTGTGAAAATGAACTAATACAGTCTCAGACAGACTAAATATTGTTTCACCAAATGTCACTCAGCCAACAAGGCAGAGCTAGGGTTTGAAACTGAAAAAGATTTGACCCAAATTCTAAAGCACCTACAAACATACTTTTGTTGATTAAATGATTCACTTCAAGTCCCTTTTCACTTGAAAAAGGATCTCTAGATAAACCATCTAATAGTCACCCACTTGCCCAGGAACTCCTCTGGGCTGGAATCATGTCTTTTATTTCTGTTATCCCCAACATCTATTACTATGTTTGCCACATAACAGGAGGCAGCACTTCAAGAATGATCCTCTTAGGTATAGCTCTGAGTGTACTGGCCTAAAAATGCTTGAACATTAAAGTGCTTGAAATGATTTTTAAAGAAAGATTAATACGTTTTAAAAAAGTGATAGATTTTTCCTCGTTCTTTTAAAGGGAGGTGAAACTAAAGGCTATTGAGGAATATCTGGTAGGTGGTGGACATGGGTCAGTCTACTTTGGAGACCATGATGTGCTCACCATTGAGCCACAATGCTGAGTCAGAAGCCTGGGATAGAGGATACTACTAATATCCACTTATATATCCCTCCTCCTTACCACAACTCCTGGTTTCCAACTACCAGCAGCTCCATTTGGCCTAACGGCTTTTCTTATCACCATAACCTACTCTGCCACCTAGATACCCCTCAAGAGCAGCTCTTAGCCAAAGACTAAAGAAGTTAGGGTATAAATACTCATTTCCTCACTCTTCAGATGGAATAACTCTGAGGTAAGTGTTCTACACCAGCTCCCAATTTTTCCCCCACAGAATTAAGTACCAGTTGCCCACAGTGAGAGCTGGCTTAGTAATTCACTATTTATTGGCCACCGTTTCCTCATTATTTCACTTTTCACTCTCCTACTCTTATCCCAAATAAACTACCTACACTCAAATCCTTGTCTCAGAGTCTGCTTCTTGGGGAGCTCAAACTAAGATATCTAAACAAATGCATTTTCAGAAAGTTAAGAGGATTAAATACCAAGGAGTAGGGGATCCTGAAGGAGCAGGAGTAGCTATGTTTATGTCAGACAAAATGGACTTTATGTCAAAAACTGGCTGGGCGTGGTGGCTCATGCCTGTAATCCCAGCACTTTGGGAGGCCAAGGCAGTCAAACCACGAGGTCAGGAGTTCGAGACCACCCTGTCCGATATGGTGAAACCCCATCTCTGCTAAAAATACAAAAATTAGCTGGGCACGGTGGTGCGTGCCTGTAGTCCTAGCTACTCAGGAGGCAGAGGCAGGAGAATTGCTTGAACCCGGGAAGCAGAGATTGCAGTGAGCCGACATCACACCACTGCACTCCAGCCTGGCGACACAGGGAGACTCCATCTCAAAAAAAAAAAAAAAAAAACTATACAGAGAGACCAAAAGGATCAATTCATCAAGGGGATATAACAATTGTAAATATATATGTACCTAATGTTACAGCACCTAATGTTTGCTGTAAATATATAAAATATATAATATAATATAAAGCAAACATTAATAAATCTGATCTGGGCACAGCAGCTCATGTCTGTAATCCCAGCACTTTAGGAGGACAAGGTGGGTGGATCACTTGAAGTCAGGAGTTTGAGACCAGTGGGGCCAGCATGGTGAAACCTCGTCTCTACTAAAAATACAAAAAATTAGCTGGATGTGGTGGCACATGCTTGTAATCCCAGCTACCTGGGAGGCTGACGGGAGAGGATCACTTGAACCTGGGAGTTGGAGGCTGCAGTGAACCTAGAAAATGCCACTGCACTCCAGCGTGGGCAATGGAGCAACACTCAAAAATAAATAAATAAATAAATAAATAAATAAATAAATATCTGAAAGGATAGAATGGAATACAATAATAGTAGGAGACTTTGATATTACACTTTCAACAATGGATAAATCATTTACACAGAAAATCAATGACAAAGCACTGGGCTTGAACTATACTTTAAAGAAAATGGACCTAACAGACATATATAAAACATTCCATCCAATAAGAGTAGAATATGCATTCTTCTCAAGCGCACATGAAATTTTCTCTAGGACAGATCAGATGATAGGCCATAAAACAAGTCTTAACAACTTTTAAAAGACTGACATCATACCAAGTGTCTATTCCAACCACACCGGTAGGAAACTATTAGATTGGTGCAAAAATAATTGCATTTTTGCAATTCCTTTCAATGGCAAAAACCGCAATTATTTTGGACCAACCTATATAAATCATTAACAGGAGGAATTTTGGAAAATTTACAAATAGGTGGAAATTAAACAGCATGCTCCTGAACAACCAGTGGGTCAGAGAAGAACTTAAAAGGGAAATTTAAAAATATCTTAAGACAAACAGAAGTGGAAATACAACATACCAAAACTTACAAAATGGAGCAAAAGCAGTTCAAAGAAAGAAGCTTACGGCAATAAATGCCTACATTAAAAAAGGAAAAAGATCTCAAATAAGCAACCTAATGTTACACCTCAAAGAACTAGAAAAAGAAGAACTAAAGTCCAAAGTTAGTAGAAAGAGTAAACAAAAAAGATCAGAGCAGAAATAAATGGAAACAAGAAAAACAATAGAAAAGATCAACAAAACTAAAAGCTGGTTCTTTGAAAAGACTAAAAAATGGACAAACTTTTAGCTGGACTACAAAAGAAAAAAAAGAGAAGACTCAAAATAAGAAATGAAAAGAAGACATTATAACAGATACCACAGAAATACAAAGGATTATAAGAGATTATGATGAACAATTATGTCAATAGATTGGATAATCTAAAAGAAATGGATAAATTCCTGGAAATGTACAACCTACCACAACTAAATCATGAAAATATAGAAAATCTGAACAAACTAATAACAGGAAAGGAGACTGAATCAGTAATTAAATTAAAAAATCTTTCATCATGGAAAAACCCAGAACCTGATGGCTTCAAGGCTGAATTCTACCAGACACTTTAAAAAGAACTAACACTACTTCTCAAACTCTTCAAAAAGCCCAAGTGCAGTGGCTCATGCCTATAATCCCAGCACTTCAGGAGGCTGAGGTAGGAGAAATGTTTAAGCCTAGGAGTTCAAGACCAGCCTGCATAACATAGTTAGACCCTGTTTCTACAAAAAATAAAAACAAATAAAGATTAGGCAGGTGTGATGTCACATGCTTGTAGTCCCAGCTACTCAAGAGGCTGAGGTGGGAGGATCTCTTGAACCCACAAGATCAAGGTTGCAGTGACCCATGCTTGTACCACTATACTCCAGCCTGAATGACAAAGTGAAACTCTAAAAAAAAAAAAAAAAAAAAAAAAAAAAAAAAAACTTCAAAAAATTGAAGAGGGATGCATATTTCCAAACTCACTTTAAAAGGTCAGCATTATACTGATACCAAAGCCAGACAAGGACACTACAAGAAAAGAATATTACAGGCCAATATCCCTGATGAACATGGATACAAAAATCTTCAACAGAAAACCAGCAATCTCAATTCAACAGCAGATTAAAAGAATCCTTCACCACGAGCAAGAGGAATTAATCCCAGGATGGTTCCGCAATAAATTGATACAGCACATTAACAGAATGAAGGAGAAAAATCATATGGTAATCTAAAGATACAGAAAAAGCATTTGACAAAATTCAACATCCTTTCATGATAAAAACTCTCAACAAATTAGGCATAGAGGGAACATGCTATACCTCAACCCAAAAAGGCCATATGTAACAAACCCACAATTAACATCACACTCAATGGTGAGAAGCTGAAAGCTTTTCCTCTAAGATTAAGAACAGGACAAAGATACCCACTCTTGCCACTTCTATTCCACATAGTATTGGAAGTCCTAGCCAAAGCAATTAAGCAAGAAAAAGAAATGAAAAGTATCTAAATCAAAGAGGAAGAAGTTAAATTGTCTCTGCAGATAACATAGTTTTATAAACAGAAAACCCTAAAGACTCCATCAAAAAACTTTTAAAACTAATAAACAAACTCAGTAAAGTTGCAGGATACAAAATCAACACACAAAGACCAGTACTATTCTTTTTTTGTTTTTTTTTTTGTTTTTTTTCTTAATAGAGATGGAGTCTCACGATGTTGCCCAAGCTGGTCTTCTCAAATCCTGGGCTCAAGCAATCCTTCCACCTCAGCCTCCTAAAGCATTGGGATTACAGGCAAGAGTAACCATGCCCAGCCATGTTTCTGTATACTAACAACAAACTATCAAAACAAAACAAAAAATCAAGAAAACAATCTCATTTATAATAGCATCAAAAACAGTTAAATACCCAGGAATAAATTTAACCAAGGAGGTGAAAGATATGTACAGTGCAAACTAAAAAACACTGATAAAAGAAAGTAGGCCGGGCGCAGTGGCTCACACCTGTAGTCCCAGCACTTTGGGAAGCTGAGGCAGGTGGATCACGAGGTCAGGAGTTCAAGACCAGCCTGGCTAACATGGTGAAACCCCATCTCCACTAAAGATTAAAAAAATTAGCTGGGTGTGGTGGTACATGCCTGTAATCCCAGCTACTCAGGAGGCTGAGGCAGGAGAATCACTTGAACCTGGGAGGCAGAGGTTGCAGTGAGCTGAGATTGTGCCATTGCACTCCTGCCTGGGTGACAGGGCAAGACTCCATCTCCAAAAAAAAAAAGTGAAGAAGACACCAATAAGTGATAAGATATCTTTTATGTTCACAGGTTGGAAGAATTAATACTGTTAAAATGTCCATAACACCCAAAGCAATCTACAGATTCAGTGCAATCCCCATCAAAATTCCAATGACATTTTTCACAGAAATAGAAAAAATAATCCTAAAATCTGTACAGAACCACATAAGACTCCAAATAGCCAAAGCAATCTTGAGCAAAAAGAACAAAGGCAGGGTCATCACACTACACTTGATTTCAAAATCCCCTATAAAGCTATCGCAATCAAAACAAAATGGTACCAACATAAAAAACAAATACATAGACCAACTGAACAGAATGGACAGCCCAGAAATCCATCCATTTATAGTCGACTGATTTTCAACAAAGATGCCAAGGGGAAGGGACAGTCTCTTCAAAAAATGCTGTTGGGACAACAGGATATCCACATGCAAAAAAATGAAATTAGACCCTTATCTCAAACCATATACAAAAACCTACTCAATATGGACTAAAGACTTAAATGTAGACCTGAAACTGTAAAACTACTAGAAGGAAACATAGGAAAAAGCTTCTTGACATTGGTCTTGGCAAAGATTTTTTGAATATGATCAAAAAGCACAGGCAACAAAACAAAAACAGACAAACTGGACTGCATCAAACTAAAAAGCTTCTATATAGCAAAAGAAACAACAGAGTAAAGAAATAACCTATGGAATGGGAGAGAACATTTTCAAACCATATATTTGATAAGAGGCTAATATCCAAAATATATAAGGAACTTATACAACTCAATGGTAAGAAAACAACCCAATTTTAAAATGTGCAAAGGATATGAATAGACATTTCTCAAAAGAAGACATACAAATGGCCAACAGGCATATATGGAAAAATGTTCAACATCACTAATCAGAGAAATGCAAATTAAAATCACAATGAGATATCACTTCATGCTCAGGATAGCTATTATCAAAAAGATGAAAGATGAGTGTTGGCTAGAATGTGGGAAAAATGAACCCTTGCACACTGTTGGTGGGAATGTAAATTAGTACAGCCAGTATGGCAAACCATATGGATATGTCTCAAAAAAATCCAAAAGAACTATGATATGACCCGACCCAGCAATTCCACTTCTGGATATATATCCAAAGAAAAGGAAATCGGTATGTCAAAAAGACATCTGCATTCCCATATTTGCTGCAGCATTATTCACAACAGCCAAAATATAGAATTTACCTAAGTGTCCACCCCAACAGATGAATGGATAAAGAGAATGTACTATATTAACACAATCGAATACTATTCAGCCTTAAAAACTAAGGAAACGGCCAGGCATAGTGGCTCGCACCTGTAATCCTAGCACTTTGGAAGGCTGAAGCAGGAGGATTGCTTGATCCCAGTTCAAGACCAGCCTTGGTAAGATGGCAAGACCCTGTCTCTACAAAAAAAAAAAAAAAGTTTTTTTAATTAGCTAGGTATGGTGGCTCGGATCTGTAGTCCCAGTTACTTAGCCACCTAAGGCAAGAGGATCCCTTGAGCCTAGGAGTTTGAGGCTACAGTGAACTATGATTGCACCACTGCATTCTGGCCTGGACAACAAAGTGAGAGCCTGTCTTAATGCTAAGTGAAATAAGCCAGGCACAGAAAGACAAATACTACATGATCTCACTTATATGTAGAATCTTAAAAAGTCAAACTCAGAGAAGCAGAAAGTAAAATGATGGTTACCAGGGACTTGGAATGTGGGGTACGGGTAGAGATGTTGGTCAAAGAGTACAAAGTTTCATTGACACAGAAGTTCCGGAGATCAATTGTATGGCATGGTGACTATAGTTAATAATAATGCATTGTAATTATATAATTGAAAATCGCCAACAGAATCAATTTTAAATATTTTCACCACAAAAATTAAAAGTATGTGAGTTGAGAGATATGCTAATTAGCCTGATTTAATCATTTTACAATGTATATATCTCAAAATATCACATCATACACAATAAATATATACATTTTTGTTAATTAAACCTTAATAAAGCTCAAAAAATTAAATTATTTTCTCATTTTAATTAACATATAATTGTACATATTTATGAGGTACCCAGCAATATTTTGATACATTTAATATATAGTGATCAGATCAGTATAATTAGCATATTCAAAATCTCAAACATTTATCATTTCTTTATGTTGGAAACACTCAATATCATCCATCTAGATATCTGAAACTAGATATTATTGTTAACCATAACCATAGTCATCTTACAGTGGCATAGAACACTAGAACTTATTATTCCTATCGAGCTGTAATTTTGTACCCTTTAAAAAATCTCAGGAGGGCACGGTGGCTCACGCCTGTAATCCCAGCACTTTGGGAGGCCCAGGCAGGTGGACCACGAGGTCAGGAGTTCAAGACCAGCCTGGCAACATGGTGAAACCCCATCTCTACCCAAAATACAAAAATTAGCCAGGTGTGGTGGCACGCGCCTGTCATCCCAGCTACTTGAGAGGCTGAGGCAGGAGAATGATTTGAATCTGGGAGGTGGAGGTTGTGGTGAGCCAAGATTGTGCCACTGCACTCCAGCTTGGGCGACAGAGTGAGATTCCGTCTCAAAAAAACAAAACAAAACAAAACAACCTCTATTTGTTTTTAAATAACACAAATGTCCTAGAGGAAGACAGATTAAAGGGGTTAAAATTAGAGTGGTAGAGGCCACTCATCTTTCATTCCTCTCTAATACAGAAAAGTAATTGAAAGGAAGAGTGATGGGCCCGCGATGATAAACATGCATGGGTGTGCACCCCAATACAGCATTTTTGGGGGGTGGGGCGGTGTTGAGACAAGGTCTCCCTTGGTCACCCAGGTTGGAGTGCAATGGTGTGATCTCGGCTCACTGCAGCCTCGACCTCCTGAGCTTAAGTGATCCTCCCACCTCAGCCTTCCAAGTGGCTGGTACTATAGGCATGCACCACCATACCTGGCTAATTTTTTTTGTATTTTCTGTTGGCACAAAGTTTCACCATATTGCCCAGGCTAGTCTTGAACTCCTGCCCAGGATACTCCTGTCTCGGATTCCCAAAGTACTGCAATTACAGGTGTAAGCCACCATGCCCAGCCTCCAATACAGCTTGTTTTTCTTTCTTTCTTTCTTTTTTAATATTTATTTATTTATTTATTTATTTATTTATTTAGAGAGAGGGTTTCACTCTGTCACCCAGGCTGGATTGTAGTAGCACAATTATGGCTGACTACAGCCTCAACTTTTCTGGGCTCAGGTAATCCTCCCACCTTAGTCTCCCAAATAACTGGGACTACAGGTACATACCACCATGCCCAGCTAGTTTTTATATTCTTACATAGAGATGAGGTTTCACCATGTTGTCCAGGTTGGTCTCGAACTTCTGAGCTCAAGGGATCCATCCACTTTGGCCTCCCAAAGTGCTGAGATTATGGGTGTGAGCCACTGTGCCCAGCTCAAAACAGCATTTTTAAAAGGTAAGAAGAGGGGAGGTAATCTTTATAATCTGTCTGACTTCAGCAGTGTTGAATAAAATGTCAACACCATATTATTGCATTATCAAATAGAAAAAGAATAATCAATTACATTGGCTAGCGTGGCAAAACCCTGTCTCTACTAAAAACACAAAAATTAGCCAGGTGTGGTGGTGCATGCCTGTAGTCCCAGCTATTTGGGAGGCTGAGGCAGGAGAATCACTTGAACCCGGGAGGCGGAGGCTGCAGTGAGCCAAAATTGCACCACTGCATTCAAGCCTGGAAGACAGCAAGACTCTGTCCCCTACACAAAAAGAAAGAAAGAAAAGAAAGAAAAGAAAGAAAAGAAAAGAAAAGAAAGGAAAAGAAAGAAAGAAAGAAAGAAAGAAAGAAAGAAAGAAAGAAAGAAAGAAAGAAAGAAAGAAAGAAAGAGAAAGAAAGAGAGAAAGAAAGAAAGAGAGAAAGAAAGAAAGAAAGAAAGAAAGAAAGAAAGAAAGAAAGAAAGAAAGAAAGAAAGAAAGAAAGAAAGAAAGAAGAAAAATTATGTGTGTGTGTAAACACAAAAATTAATGTTTAAATATACTATTTTCTATTTGGCTATACAATACATTGCCTCATCACTTTCTAAAAGATACCCACAATCAGACTTCATTTTAGGTAGAACATTTGCTAGGTCATCTTTTTCTTAAGACTGCAAAATTTTCCTTGAGGTCAGTCTGAAGCCTTTGGGAGACAGGCCTCATTCTGAAGACAACTAGGTCAACATTTTTATGTCAGTCATTTACAGAAATAATTTTATTTAGGACTATTTTTGTCTCATAAACTTTTTTTAAATTAACAGACATAGAGACGGAGTCTCACTATGTTGCCCAGGCTAGTCTCAAACTCCTGGGCTCAAGCAGTCCTCCCACCTTGGCCTCCCAAAGTGCTAGGATTACAGGGGTGAGCCTCTGCATCTGGCCTGTCTTATAAACTTCTAATCTCTTTTTGTGCTAAGCTATGAAAGCAATCAGTATACAGTATCAAGTAAGTTCCTTCAGATGTTCCATAATATGAAACCATCTAAGGTGCTAACACAGAGTAGATTTAACTCATGGAAGTACATGCCATAATTTACTTTTGAAATAGTAACTTACTTTTTTAAAGCCACAAAACACTTTACCAAAATAAAGTACTAATCAGAATTAGAAGGAGTTGCTCTGGATGAAACAGAGGGGAAAGCTTCTATTTTCAGAAGGCTCAGGAACCCATCCCGTTCCCTTGTTGGGATTCTGCAGTTTTAAAACCACTGTCTAGAACCAACTTTTTGCATATTTTGAAGAACAGACCTCATGAAAATTAAAATGCTTAAGTGAGACCTGAGGAGGCTCGTTTCCCTCCGACTCTGCCCATAATGAAATGTGTTTGTGGTTTTGTGATTTTTTTTGCATTTCTTTATTATTTATTTATTACCATAATACAATGAGTGATCTCTCCTCAGAGCTCTGTGTGAAACCCAAAGTAGAAAGGAATAGGGAGGTGGAGATGGGGGAAAATGTAAATAAAGCAGCAACAGTTTCTCAGAAGAGAAGAAAGGCGCTACTGTACAAAGAGTGAGTAACTTTCACAGCAGAAGAGGGTATCTCTTCCTCTGAGAGTGAAATAAACATAGGTCTGGGGTGGTAGCGGGTACACTGAGGCAGGAGGGTATTGTATGAGAAAGGTTAAGCTTCCTAGAATAAACAATGAGGTGGAGGAAGATCAAATGAAAGTAGATGGAGTGGACAGTCTGCTGGAGAAGGGGGGGAAAAAGGTCCAGACAAGTTGCTATCAAAGAGAAGCTTCCCATAATAAGAACGCCAGACAAGAACAGCTGTGACTACACTATATAAATACATAGTTGTCTAAATGTGCTGACTTCTCAGACCCTCCAATGTAGCCCCTCTCCAAGGAGGCCAACTGGAGATCTCTTTCGACCAAAAATCCTTTTCAGTTCTCACCTAACTCAGTCTCTGAGGAACTAGCACTGAGCTTTCTGTTCTCAACACATACACATCACCAGCTAATCTCTTCTCCAGCTCCAATGTTCCCCAAACCCCACCTTCCATCCTCCCTGTCCCAATAAAATAGGTGCACCACCATCACGGAAAATGACTCGAAGACTGAACTCCTCGTGGCCCTCCTCAAAATAGCAGCTACCTCTTGCTGGCCCTGTTTCTGCCAACAAGCCCATCATTCATTCCTTCAGTGTCCTTTACCTTCCACACATTACCAGCCACCAGACTCCGCTGAGCTTGCTCATTCTCTTTCAGAGACACTGCATTCCCCCTTCCTACCTTTGTTCCACTGGAATGTCAAACCTACAATAATAAAATAGCCCCCCAGACTGCTCTCTCTGCTGCCAGGGTAGTCTTCCTAAAATACCACTTTTCTTAAACAACCCCATCTCTACCAAATCCAGAGACTACTCCTGGCTCTTTGGGGATGCTGACCAGAATTAGACTTGTTTAACCTATCTCTAGATTTACCAGTCACCTAATTAATCCCAACCCATGTCAACATCCAGGTGAACCCCACTCTAACTGCAAAGCTAAACTATTTACTATACTGACAATCAATTCATATTAAACCAAAAAGAGTTACTCATTATTAAAAGAAACCCTTCTCTTAATCTTTTATAAAGACGTTTTGATGCAAATAGGCTCCCTTCAATTATCTAAAAGTAAGTTTTCTTAAAAGAGACAGGCCTCTATTATTTATGAGTCTAGGAGCATATTAAAAACTCAAAAATAAAATAAAAATCTGTAAGCAACAATGCACAAATCTATAGCAGTCAACCTGCCACAAAACTCAAGATATTAAGTCGCTGCTATTTAAAGCTCTGATGCATTGCTCCCTAATTTAACCTCCCTCAAGATGTGCATCAATGTACACTGTATCTGTAGTGAGAGAATATTCCTTTTTCCTATGCTTTGCCTACAGTGGAGAACCATCTTTGATAATTTAACCGATCTTTTGAAAATTAATAAGTACCCCCCACTGTTTTGAGCTGCATTCAACGGAAAGAGCAGGGAGTTGTTTGTTTTTCATATTATGGGCCATTTGTATTTGATCTCCTGTGTACTGCCAATTTGAGTCCCTTCGCTTGGTTTTTTAGGATGTTACTCTTTTTCTTACCACCTTGAATAAACCTTATGTACTAACCTTTAGTCTGCCATATTCATTGCAAATGTTTATGTATTTGGTGGGGAGGGGTTTGTTTGGTTTATTTGGTTTGGTTGTAGAGAAATGTTAATTTGTTTAGAAAGTCATATCTACATTTGGCAGTGCTTTAAGGTTTTGCTTGCAAAGGTTTTTTCTACATAACCGAAAAATAACAAAAAATGTATTTTTCCTAGCTCTTTAAAGAGTTTGTTTTTAAAATTTAAAACATTCCTCCATCAAAATGTCAATGTTATAAAAGTCCAAAAATAAAATAAAAATGCTAAGGAACTCCAGATTAAAGAAAACTAAAGGGACATGACAACTAAACAGATATGTGACTCTTGAGTGGATGCTTAATGGAAAATATAAAGAATATTTTTGGGTCAACAGATAAAATTAGAAAATAAAGCGTAGATTAGATAAAAGTATTATATTAACGTTAAATTTACTAAAGTTGGTAATTGAACTGAGGTTATTAAAAGAAAACCTTGGCCAGGCGCGGTGGCTCACGTCTGTAATCCCGACACCCTGGGAGGCTGAGGTGGGCAGATCGTTTGAGGTCAGTAGTTCGAGACCAGCCTGGTCAATATGATGAAACCCCATCTCTACTAAAAATTAAAAAATTAGCCGGTCATGGTGGCAGACACCTGTAATCCCAGCTACCTGGGAGGCTGAGGCACAAGAATCATTTGAAACCAGGAGGTGGAGGTTGCAGTGAGCCAAGATCACACCACTGCACTCCAGCCTGAGCAGCAGAGTGAGACTCCATTTCCAAAATAGGAAACCTTATTAGGAACTGTATATTGAAATATTTAGGGGAGGAAGGGCTATGATATATAAGTAACTTATTCCCATATAGTTCCAGAAAAAACAATTTATACATAAAGACTCATATATATATTACATATATGAGACTCTCTATATACATTTATACATATATATATGAGCCAATAACAGCAAATAGAATAAAATGTTACTAATAGGTAAATCTAGGGAAAGGATTTATGGGATACTCTTCATTATTATTCTCATGACTTTTATGTAAATTTTTAATTATTTACAAATTAAAAGTTTTTTTACAATCTTTCCTCCACCTGAATTTGATCATTAAAGAATCCTGCTTTTACTTTAAATAGTCTTCCAAGAGCCTGATACAAAGCATTGATATACACTAATTACCCAAGATTGACCAACCCTTGAGATGTGGCAAAGTCTATACCTTTTGGTGGGCCACAGTTCCCCCAGTGTCCACTTTGTGTGAAGGGCACAGGAAAGCAGACAGAAGGTGCAAGTGAGGGGATGAGGGGAGGCTTTGCCTTCTTTAGATCTCTCCAGAAGGGTGTACCTTGGCACCTCTCGGTGCTGTGTCAGACTTGCAAACACCCAGGGTGCCAGAGAGTGACCCGCCATATGACTGCTGCCAAGAATCACGGTGCAGCTGTCAACCTTGCTGAGAACAGGAAGCACACTGTCACTGTGTGCTGTGACCCTCACTAAGCTCTGGCTGGCTCCATGTATCACTGGCCTGCACTTCTCGTGAAGACAGCCAGCCAGTCCTCACATGCCCTGCAGTGTGAACAGGCAGCAGTTGGGCAGGCAGCTAACACGTCCCTGCTCCTCTGGACCAGAAGCAAATAACACAGTAGGATTTAAAGGCTGCTCAAATACATTTTTTGTTCATGGGAATTTGGCATTGAGGCTAGAAGAGGTAAAATTAATGACTGCAATGAAATCTGTCAAATTGACTAATGTGCAAAAAGGCTTATCATTTAAAAGTGGTTTCATTTTCTGTAATCTCAGATCTGGAATGGAAAAAAAAGAGAAGCCTAAGAGTAAGAGCCCATTAGATGACAGCAGTCCAGTAGAAATATAATGCAAGCCACATATGTAAATTTAAGTATTCCAGTAGCTGTGTTTAAAAAGATAAAAGAAATAGGTGAAATTCATTTAATAATACATTTTACTTAACCTAAAATATACCAAAGTATTATTCTTTCAATATCTATGCAATATTAAAAGTTACTATTTACATTCCTCTTGTTTTACTAAGTCTTAAAAACCTGTGTACATTTCACACTTACAGCACAATTCAAACTAGTGAAACTGCAAGTGTTCAATAGCCACACAATGGCTAGTGGCTACTGTGTTGGACATAGTAGGTATAGATTATAAACTTTGAAAGCTCCTCTGCAAATAAATGCAACCAGCCCTCATTTTAGCATTATTGAATTCAATGATTATTTATCAACAAAAGAATAAGCATAAGTATGCTCAACGAACTAAATATATTATGAACTAGAGAAAAAGTCAACTCTTAATCACAGTTCAGTACATATTGGTATATAATTATAGTTATATAAGAAGGAACATTGCCATAGAGCTCTAAGAAGGCCTTTATTCTCTAGAGTTCTGTAGTCAAGCCTTGGAGGATAAGCAGAATTCCCTGGCAGAAAATGAAGGAAAGGCATTGCAGCTGGTGTGAGCTTCCAGATTCTAAGGCAGAAGGGGGAGAAAGTTCAAAGAACCTTTGGAGAACGTGGAGCAGCCTGATGGCCACAATGCAATGAAGATAACTGGAGAAAAGCTTTGAAAATAAAGAGACCTCAATGAACTGAACCTGCTTGCTCAACTACAGATCACTCTTCTCTCTGAGGATAATGGGAAGTTCAGAGGGGTTAAGCAGGAGAGTGTGATCACATTGTATCATCACTTTATGGGAAAGCCAGGTATGCAGGAATGGAAATAAGAACTCCAGAAGCTGCAGCAGACTCAGGCAAGGAATAATGAGGAAAAGCCTAAATTCAGCCAGCGCTAGAGGGAGGGACTTAAAGGGAGTATCAAACAGGACCTTCATGACCAGAGGACGTCAGGGAGACGTTACTTATATCAAATGAGCAGATAAAATATTACCAGTATTATCCCCTTAACTCCTGCTGTGCCCGACCCACAGCTCCTGAAAACTCTGAAACCAGCATCTGAAAGGCTGCATTAGCCAACGGTGGACACCCAGCCAGAGGAATATGCTGGCTCAATTGAGAAGGCTATGTCATTGTGCTAGCTGGGCCCCATGTTTCCGTCCTCTGGCATCTGCACGGTACATATGTAAATGGGAACTGAGGGGGCGATTATATGGTACAAGTCTATGCAAATGTCATATGACCAAAGAAAATGTGTTCAGTCAAATGATCTGCCTAAATGATTTAAATATTTGAAATATCCATGAGAAAAATACTGGTATTTTCTTCATAATACTCAAGAAGTAAGCTCTAGTGTGATTGTTAAAGTTAACTCTTGACCTTCCTTAAAAAGCTCTGGGAGTCTCAGGCCGGGCGCAGTGGCTCACACCTATAATCCCAGCACTTTGGGAGGCCGAGGCAGGCGGATCACCTGAGATCAGGAGTTCAAGACCAGCCTGGTCAACACGATAAAACCCATCTCTACTAAAAGCACAAAAATTAGCCAGGTATGGTGGTAGGTTCCTGTAATCCCAGCTACTTAGGAGGCTGAGGCAGGAGAATAGCTTGAACCCGGGAGGCGGACGTTGCAGTGAGCTGAGATTGCACCAATGCACTCCAGCCTGGGTGACAGAGCCAGACTCTGTTGAAAAAAAAAAAAAGAAAAAGGCCAGGTGTGGTGGCTGACGCCTGTAATCCCAACACTTTGGGAGGCCGAGGTGGGTGGATCGCCTGAGGTCAGGAGTTCGAGACCAGCGTGGCTAACATGGCAAAATCCCATCTCTACTAAAATAATAATAATAATAATTACAAAAATGAGCTGGGTGTGGTGGTGCAAGCCCGTAATCCCAGCTACTTGGGAAGCTGAGGCAGGAGAATTGCTTGAACCTGGGAGGTGGAAGTTGCAGTGAGCTGAGATCACGGAGATCGTGCCACTGCACTCCATCCTGGGCAACAGAGCGAGACTCCCTCTCAAAAAAAAAAGCTCTGGGAGTCTCTGAATCAATTCTGGTTGTAGGGTGAGGGGTCTGCCTAACTCGAAATTTTAAAAGTTAACAGAAAAGAAATTTCCTACTGTAAACAAGCAGGAAAGCAAGGAATCTATAGTGACAAAAAACAGTTTCCACTGCTGAACAGTCAGTGTGAATATACACACACACACACACGTATCAGAGAAAGAAGATGAAGGGTGAGGTAGTTGTAATCCCAGCACTTTGGGAGGCCGAGGTGGGCAGATCGCTTGACCTCAGGAGTTTGAGACCAGCCAGGCAATATAACAAAATCCGTCTCTACCAAAGATACAAAAAAAAAAAATATATTAGCTGGGCATGTTGCCACATGTCTGTGGTCCTAGCTACTCGAGAGGCTGAAGTGAAAGGATAGCTTCAGCCCAAGATGGGGAGGTTGCAGTAAGCTGAGATCGCGCCACTGCACACCAGCCCAGGCAGAAGAGAAAGAAAAAGGTGATGACGCTGAAAAATAATCAAAAAACTTCTACATAAACTAAAATACTATTACTAGACAAATTTAATAATCAGTCTGTTCTGAAACAGTTCAGAACAATGGACTCCAAAATAACAACAGAAATTCCAACCATGTTTTGATCACAAGGATTTGCTTCCTACTTTCCTGCTCATAAAAACAGGCTGCTTTTTTATTTTCTTTTTTATTTATTTATTTATTATTTATTTACTTTGAGACAGGGCCTCACTCTGTCACCCAGGTTGGAAAACAAGTGGTGCAATCTCGGTTCATTACAACCTCTGTCTCCCAGGTTCAGGCCATCCTCCCTCCCACTTTAGTCTCCCGAGTAGCGGGGACTACAGGCACTTGCCACTATGCCTGGCTAATTTTTGTATTTTTTGTAGAGATGGAGTTTCGCCATGTTGCCCAACCTGGTCTCGAATTCCTGGGCTCAAACAATCCACCTGCCTCAGCCTCCCAAAATGGTAGGATTACAGGCGTGAGCCACCACGCAAGACCCAAGCTGCTTTTTAAATAGCCGTCCCAAAATAAAAATCTTTATTCATACTAAAATAAGGAGAAATGCTGGGACCAACTAAAGCACTCTGTTAGAGCCCTTTGTAAAATTTTTGTAAACTGAATATTATTGTGCCAATCCCAAATATAATTTCAGAGAATGAACTAGAATATTCTAAACCAGCACAATTCAATAGAAATATAATGTGAGCTATATACGTAATTTCACATTTTCCAGTAGAAATAATTTTAATAATATATTAACCGAACATATTCAAAATATTATCATTTCAACATATAATCAATATAAAATATAATTACTGGGACATTCTGCATTGTTTTTGCTTATGATGTCTTCAAAAACTGTGTGTATTTTACACTTGCAGCATATCTCAATTCAAAGTAAACACATTTCATGTGGCCAGTGGCTACCGTATTGTACAGCACAGGTCTAGACCAACTATTTCATTCTGTGGATGGAGATACTAAACAGCAAAAAGGTTAAGGAACTTGGTAAATTGCAGGGCCAAGTTAGAATTCTTTTCTTGGTTTGGTTTTGTTTTGTTAGAGGTGGGGTTTTGCTCTGTCTCCAAGACTAAAATACAGTGGCCCCATCACAGCTCACTGTAGCCTCAAACTCCTGGGCTCAAAGGATCCTCCCATCTCAGCGTCCTGAGTAGCTGCCATCACAGGCTCAAACCACCATACCCAGACAGGCTAGAGTTCTTACTTCCTAGTTCCCAAATGAATGTTCTTTCTACTAGATCAGACTATCTCGCTCCTGTGTTTTATGTCCATGAAACACAGAATAGTATTAAATTATGTCAGACCAAAGATGTCTGGGATGAAAAAAACTGTCAGGAGATTACATAAAACCAGAGGTCCAAAGAACATATATGGCTGAGGCAAAAGAAACCCAACATTTAATCAATAGAATTGATACCATCTCAATCAATAAGCCAGTATTGTTCTGTTTTGACAAATTCAAGAACACTTCGTATTGACACGTGTGTACAATTACTGCTGAGTAAATCAACCATGCTCAGAATGGTGACTACTGTACGTGAAAACAGAACAACAATGTATACCAACTGAAATGTATTCGAGAATTCAGGCTTGCAGAATTCCTAACAGAATTCCCTAAACCTCAACTTGTACTTTGTCAGTAACAATTAAGAAGATACCTGCATGATTAAGATAAGAAAAAATGTAGGAAACTTGCTAAAATACTCTGGCAAATAAAAGCAGGGGGTTAGATAAAACAAAATTGGCAAATGTAAATAATCATTAGAGCTGGCTGCTGAGTCCAAGGCAGTTCATTAAACTATCCCTTCTGCCTTTAAGGGTGTTTAAAACTTTCCATTAAGAAAAAAAAGTTTTTTAAAAAGCACAGAAAGGAGGGAGGAAGGAAGAGTAATCTCGGAAAAAGGTTTTCTAGAGCCGTTATTCTAAGACCAATAAATAAACACTGGCATTCCAACAATAATTCCAAGACCACTTGAAAATGTGCAGTAATTTCAGTTTTAAGAGAGCAGACTAAAGAATAGAGAAGAAACAAGGAAAAAAGGAAGGAGTAGGGGAAAACATTTTTTAAATACCTGTACCCCCAGTACTCTGAGAAAATCAGTCAGCAACTCAACATACATCCTTCCAGACCTTTTCCTGATCATATATATTAAAATTTATGTTTGTGGTATAGTATGAAATTTATTTGGTCTTTGTCCCAGTTCCTGTCACGAGCTCTTAAAACCCTTGGGATTTCCTGAGCAGGAGGAGTGTCTTTTATTGTTCATCAAGAGCCCCTTTTGATCATACCTGAGTTTATGTTAATGAGGTGACTTAAGGTGTAGTGCATAGATAACCCAGGATGAAGCTGCTCACCAGACAGACCAGGTTATTAGAGGATTAAAGGATTGGAACCTTCAGCCCCACCCATCAACCTACAAGAAAGGTAGGGGAGGGAAAGGGTAGAGATAAAGCCCTAAGAAAAAAAAATTTTTTTTTTTTTTTTGAGATGGAGTCTCTCTCTGTCGCCCAGGCTGCAGTGGTACGATCTCAGCTCACTGCAGCCTCTGCTCCCAGGTTTAATCGATTCTCATGCCTCGGTCTCCCAAGTAGCTGAGACTACAGGCTCAAGCTTCCAGGTTGCTGAACATGTGGAGGTGCCTGGGGGGTCGTGCACCTGGAGAGGGAAAGGAAGCTTCACTCCCTTTCCCCAAACCTTGCCATGTGCATCCCTTCATCTGGCCGTCTGTGTATCCTTTATATTAAACCAGTAAACTGAAGTGTTTCCTTGAGTTCTGCAAGCCATCCTAGCAAATTATTGAAACCAAGGAAGGGATATGGTGGGAACCCTGATTTATAGCCAATCGGTCAGAAGCAAAGGTCACAACCTGGGACTTGCAATTGGCATCTGAAGTAGGAGTAGTATTGTGGCACTGAGCCCCGATCCTGTGGGATGTGATGCTATCTCCAGGTAGGTCATGACAGAACTGAAATGAATTATGGGACATCCAGCTAGTGTTCAGAGTAGGAGAACTGCCTGGTGAGTGAAGGAAAAAAAACACACACACACACACACAGCTGGTCACAGAAGTGTTCTGTGTTGAGTAAAATAGAAAAAAGTTTTTTTGTTTTGTTTTTTTTTTTTTTTTTGAGACGGAGTCTCACTGTGTCTCCCAGGCTGGAGTGCAGTGGCGCGATCTCGGCTCACTGCAAGCTCCGCCCCCCGGGTTCACGCCATTCTCCCGCCTCAGCCTCCCAAGTAGCTGGGACTACAGGCGCCCGCTACCGCGCCCGGCTAGTTTTTTGTATTTTTAGTAGAGACGGGGTTTCACCATGTTAGCCAGGATAGTCTCGATCTCCTGACCTTGTGATCCACCCGCCTCGGCCTCCCAAAGTGCTGGGATTACAGGCTTGAGCCACCGTGCCCGGCGAAAAAAGTTTTACAGCATTGTATTTACTTTTTTTTTTTTTTTTTTTTTTTTTTTTTTTTTTT